>NC_048573.1:61025508-61325508 GCF_013265735.2 Oncorhynchus mykiss
GAATCCCCAGAGTGAGAGAATAGAGAGAGATGGAGAAGTGTGTCTGCGCGTGTGAAATATTTGAAATTCAGATTTACACTGCACCCCTGTGACCCCAGACTGAGATGCATTAGAATTCATGGAACTCCTATAAACCAGGGATGCTCTGCTATTTATTTGCCCTATCACATGGGAGATGATCGTGTACATACCCTGGTTATGGAAATTCACACAACCTTCTCGCCCTCAGCTCCCTCAACTAAAATGAACAACAGAAAATACATTTAAAATGAGACTGTACAGTAGCATCTTTAATCAGTAGCTACCTTTGCTCACACACACACACACACACACACACACACACACACACACACAAACACACACACATATATATTGTCGGCCAGAGCAGAGGAGAGGAGATAATAGGTTGATGAGATAGGAGCCTGGCTGATTGGTGATTTTAATCTCTCCGTTGATTGGTCTTCCTCCTTGTCAAAGCCTAGCTCTTACTCTCACTATCTCCTAACCTTGAACCTCTTCCTCCCTCTCCTTCTCTCTTTTCATCAGCCCAGCTCTTCCTCTCTCTCCCTTTGTATCCCCCTCTTCTTCTCTCTTTTCATCAGCCTACTTACCTTGGTTGTATCTCTCGCCTGCTGTGCCTAAATGGGTGGCTTTGGCCAGGGGTACAGCTAGAAATGGCTCCATGAAAGGCCTTGTCCCTATCCTCCTGTAGTGTAGTTGGCTGAACTAGGCCAAGACATTATTGGAGCCCTGTCACTGTGCCTCCGTTCTGACCTTGTGTTGTCCTACTGATGTTGTGTTGTGGCGGAACTGAAATGACTTCACCAGGAGCTCCAGTTTCACACTTCCCTGACAGAGAACCTGCACTGGGACGTTTGGGGATATTTTAGACAAACCCAGACAGACACAACAGATAGTTGGATGTATGATGATTTCCTACACTTTTTATGTATCTTTCCGTCAATCTGATTCTCTGTGGCGGCTCATCCCTTGTTATCATCTGAACAAACAATGCCCCACAGGCAGACTTTGAGTTTTAAAATATGTTCCAACAGAAAAGGAAATCTAGATCGACATTTTGGCAGGCATAGTGAAGAGAGTGTTCCTCTCCTTTCCACAGATTACATTGAGCCAAGACAGTTGGTATTGGGTCTAATGACTGGCGTCTGGTATTGCAGCAGGTTGAGTGAAGTTTTCAGTAGAAATTAACACAGTGGGACTGGACCCTCAACACACAATGTGTCTCTTTCGTAGTATGTTCTGAGACACTCTTTTGTTTGATAAAAACACAGTTTAGATCATTTGAGTTTCACGTAATATACTAATAACCATTTAATCTTAATCATTTTACGTCTATATTAAAGACCAGTCAGTTAGGTAGTTTTGTGTGACTAAGCTACAGCCCAGTACAATCTGTGATAGATAGTCATCCTGAACTGGGCTTCCAGGGGATCAGGTGGCCTGGGGATCAGGAGATGAGAGATAGAGGTGGGGGGGGGGGGGGGGGGGGGGGCTGTTTGATGGAGGTCTTATCACTGTGTAGTACTGGCCCCTTATCACACCTGCAGGTCACTATCATGCTCACCTCACCTCCCTCCCTGCCTCACACTGTGGATTAGCCCTGAAGGATGGAGGGCGGAGAGAGGGAGGTAGAGTCAATGTCCAATCCCTGCCAGAAAGAGAGAGTGTGGGAAGAAACGGTAATGGGGCCTTCCAAGGTGTCACTACTGTCAGAGCTTGTAGGAGTGAGAGAGAGCAGAGGCTTTAGACGAAATGGAGAAGGTTAGGATGGAGAGGGGGATAGGATAGATTAGGGTTGAGAGGAAGAAGAGTGAGGTCTTCACAATCCAGAGCTGACGGAAAGAGGTTTCCAAAGAGCATTTTTAATTTCCCTCTAAGAGGGCAGACGGTGTGGCATCAATTTCTGAGAAGAATCATCCTTAAGCCTCTGTCCTTTCAAGTGTCTCTCAAGTGTGGCTATTAGAGTGGACCCTGTCTGCTGGAGCTGTAGCCAGCTGTGGCCTCTACCCCAACCCTGGCTGTGACCCCAACTAATGGCCTGGTAGAGATTAGTCAGGGAGGGGGGTGGAGAAGAGAGATGAATAGAGAGAGGGGGAAAAGAGATGAGGGGAGAGACACCCTATAGGTGCATCGTGGGGCCACTTTATTAGCAGTTGAGTAATGGGAGAAGAGGAGAAGGGGAGGAGAGAGAAGAGGAGAGAGGAGAGAGGAGGAGAGAGTAGAGGCGACCCAGCCAAAGAATTGTAGAGGCTAAAAGTCAGGAGGGGTCAGGGAAAGGAGCTTATTTCTCTCCTCCTATATGACATGAAAATAAATATTTTTCTTTCTTCAAATAGAATCTGATGTTTTCTTTGAGCCTGTGGCTGCTTGGTGCTTTCACACCATTGGATGTTTGTCCTTCTTGTTCTCTCACTTCTCTCAAACTCAAATCCATCCACTGGGCTGGCTACAAATGCCAGAGAAGGCTTCAGATAGGAACAATGGTGTATTTATGTGACATTCTTGGTCCATTCAGTTTGACAGAGTGCACACAAACACACCTTCACAACTATGATTAGCAGTGCACTGTAGAGGAAATGTACAGCTAATGAAAGTGGCTTTGTTTAGAACACTAACTTTTATGGCTGTTACTTGGTGAGACTGAACACAGAGACAGTGGTGCCTCTTCCAAGACAAAAGACAGAGGTAGTAAGAGAGCCCAGGTTGAAATGATTCTCTTCTGGAGTAGAGCAGACCCATGCATCTTCTGGAGTAGAGCAGACCCATCATCCTCCTATATCACCCTACCATACCTCACATTATCCTACCATACCTCACATTATCCTACCATATCTCACATTATCCTACCATATCTTACATCATCCTACCATATCTCACATTATCCTACCTTGCCTTACATTCTTCTCCCATAACTCACGTTATCTACCCATACCTCACATCATCCTCCCATGCCTTACATTCTTCTCCCATATCTCACGTTATCCTCCCATAACTCACATCATCCTCCCATGCCTTACATTCTTCTCCCATACCTCACGTTGTCCTCCCATACCTCACATCATCATCCCATGCCTCACATCATCCTCCCATACCTCAAATTCTACTCCCATACCTCACATTATCCTCCCATACCTCACATTATCCTCCCATATCTCACATCATCCTCCCATACCTCAAATTCTACTCGCATACCTCACATTATCCTCCCATACCTCACATTATCCTCCCATATCTCAAATCCTCCTCTCATACCTTACATGAATCTCCCATACCTTACATTGTCCTCCCATACCTCTCATAATCCTCCCATACCTCTCATCATCCTCCCATACCTCTCATCATCCTCCCATACCTCTCATCATCCTCCCATACCTATCATCATCCTCCCATACCTATCATCATCCTCCCATACCTCTCATCATCCTCCCATACCTCTCATCATCCTCTCATACCTCACGTTTGTCTCACTCTCTCTGTCTTTTTTTTACAATCCCCCACTTTTAGTCTCTCTCTTTCCCTGTCACTATTATGGCTTTATTTCTCTCTGTCTTTCTCTTTCTCTCTGAGCTGCATGGAGGGAGCGCCGCCACCACTGCTGTGAGGACAATGAGGCGGAGGCGGTTGTTCGCTAGACGTGCCAGTGGGAAGCCCTCACTCCGTCTTTCTACCCGCTCACCCCTTCCATCCCTCCGTTCCTTATTTCCCTAATGGCTGGGGAGTGATGGGAATAACAATGAGGATGATCTCAAGCACAGTCATCACGGCGGCGTTTGAGTCATTTCTTACAGAGATGGTCTTCAGAGAAATCCCACAGGGCTTTAGAGAGAGTAGAGAAAGAAGCTGAATGGAGAGAACGTGACAGAGTACAGGGACGGAGGGATAGAGGTAGTGAGGGAGGAAATGATGTGTCATGTGAGGATGTATTTGTATATCTTTGACAAATCAGGATTGCAGATCAGTGTGTACTGCATACGATTCAACATGTTATCTGTGAGCAGTACACCTGTAGATTGGTGATTCAACATGTTATCTGTGAGCAGTACACCTGTAGATTGGTGATTCAACATGTTATCTGTGAGCAGTACACCTGTAGATTGGTGATTCAACATGTTATCTGTGAGCAGTACACCTGTAGATTGGTGATTCAACATGTTATCTGTGAGCAGTACACCTGTAGATTGGTGATTCAACATGTTATCTTATCAAAATGTTCTCTGTTGTGTTGTTGCAGGTGTCTGACCGCTGTGTGGTGGCTCTGGTGCCCAAACAGACCTCTTCCTACAACATCCCGCCGTCAGCCAGCATCTCCAGAACCTCCATCAGCAGATATGGTGAGTACCATTGAATGACATTGAGCATTATACATCTCTATGATAAGTACTGTACCGCCTTAGCTCCTCCCTCTATTGGACCATTTCAAACAAACACCGGTTACATAATAGATTAACATGGGAAGAGGAAGGGAGGGGTTTGAGATTAAAGTGTTCACTGTGTAAGCCTATGGGAGCAGACCTGATATAAACATTAGACTTTTGGATTAGCTTGTAGACATTTTAGCAGACTCTTTTGTCCAGAGCCACAACTAAAATCATCCTAGCTAAGACCAGCTCTGTTTGGATCGTCTATGCTTTGCTGCGGAGGCATAGTTTACCTTACTCTCTCCTCTCGACCGTGTTTGCTGCAGTTTGCCAGAAACTGCAGGGGTGGCAGAGGGATGGAGAGAAACAGGAACAGAAGGGGATAGAGGGATGGAGAGAAACAGGAACAGAAGGGGATAGAGGGATGGAGAGAAACAGGAACAGAAGGGGATGGAGAGAAACAGGAACAGAAGGGGATAGAGGGATGGAGAGAAACAGGAACAGAAGGGGATAGAGGGATGGAGAGAAACAGGAACAGAAGGGGATAGAGGGATGGAGAGAAACAGGAACAGAAGGGGATAGAGGGATGGAGAGAAACAGGAACAGAAGGGGATAGAGGGATGGAGAGAAACAGGAACAGAAGGGGTGACAGAGGGATGGAGAGAAATAGGAGCAGAAGGGGATAGAGGGATGAAGAGAAACAGGAACAGAAGGGGTGGCAGAGGGATGGAGAGAAATAGGAACAGAAGGGGATAGTGGGATGAAGAGAAACAGGAACAGAAGGGGTGGCAGAGGGATGGAGAGAAACAGGAACAGAAGGGGATAGAGGGATGAAGAGAAACAGGAACAGAAGGGGTGGCAGAGGGATGGAGAGAAACAGGAACAGAGGGGGATAGAGGGATGGAGAGAAACAGGAACAGAAGGGGATAGAGGGATGGAGAGAAACAGGAACAGAAGGGGAAAGAGGGATGGAGAGAAACAGGAACAGAAGGGGTGGCAGAGGGATGGAGAGAAACAGGAACAGAAGGGGATTATGGGATGGAGAGAAACGGGAACAGAAGGGGATAGAGGGATGGAGAGAAACAGGAACAGAAGGGGATAGAGGGATGGAGAGAAACAGGAACAGAAGGGGATAGAGGGATGGAGAGAAACAGGAACAGAAGGGGTGGCAGAGGGATGGAGAGAAACAGGAACAGAAGGGGTGGCAGAGGGATGGAGAGAAACAGGAACAGAAGGGGTGACAGAGGGATGGAGAGAAATAGGAGCAGAAGGGGATAGAGGGATGAAGAGAAACAGGAACAGAAGGGGTGGCAGAGGGATGGAGAGAAATAGGAACAGAAGGGGATAGTGGGATGAAGAGAAACAGGAACAGAAGGGGTGGCAGAGGGATGGAGAGAAACAGGAACAGAAGGGGATAGAGGGATGAAGAGAAACAGGAACAGAAGGGGTGGCAGAGGGATGGAGAGAAACAGGAACAGAGGGGGATAGAGGGATGGAGAGAAACAGGAACAGAAGGGGATAGAGGGATGGAGAGAAACAGGAACAGAAGGGGAAAGAGGGATGGAGAGAAACAGGAACAGAAGGGGTGGCAGAGGGATGGAGAGAAACAGGAACAGAAGGGGATTATGGGATGGAGAGAAACGGGAACAGAAGGGGATAGAGGGATGGAGAGAAACAGGAACAGAAGGGGATAGAGGGATGGAGAGAAACAGGAACAGAAGGGGTGGCAGAGGGATGGAGAGAAACAGGAACAGAAGGGGTGGCAGAGGGATGGAGAGAAACAGGAACAGAAGGGGATAGAGGGATGGAGAGAAACAGGAACAGAATGGGATAGAGGGATGGAGAGAAACAGGAACAGAAGGGGATAGTGGGATGGAGAGAAACAGGAACAGAAGGGGTGGCAGAGGGATGGAGAGAAACAGGAACAGAAGGGGTGGCAGAGGGATGGAGAGAAACAGGAACAGAAGGGGATAGAGGGATGGAGAGAAACAGGAACAGAAGGGGATAGAGGGATGGAGAGAAACAGGAACAAAAGGGGATGGAGGGATGGAGAGAAACAGGAACAGAAGGGGATGGAGAGAAACAGGAACAGAAGGGGATAGAGGGATGGAGAGAAACAGGAACAGAAGGGGTGGCAGAGGGATGGAGAGAAACAGGAACAGAAGGGGATAGAGGGATGGAGAGAAACAGGAACAGAAGGGGATAGAGGGATGGAGAGAAACAGGAACAGAAGGGGTGGCAGAGGGATGGAGAGAAACAGGAACAGAAGGGGATAGAGGGATGTAGAGAAACAGGAACAGAAGGGGATAGAGGGATGGAGAGAAACAGGAACAGAAGGGGATAGAGGGATGGAGAGAAACAGGAACAGAAGGGGATAGAGGGATGAAGAGAAACAGGAACAGAAGGGGTGACAGAGGGATGGAGAGAAATAGGAGCAGAAGGGGATAGAGGGATGAAGAGAAACAGGAACAGAAGGGGTGGCAGAGGGATGGAGAGAAATAGGAACAGAAGGGGATAGTGGGATGAAGAGAAACAGGAACAGAAGGGGTGGCAGAGGGATGGAGAGAAACAGGAACAGAAGGGGATAGAGGGATGAAGAGAAACAGGAACAGAAGGGGTGGCAGAGGGATGGAGAGAAACAGGAACAGAGGGGGATAGAGGGATGGAGAGAAACAGGAACAGAAGGGGATAGAGGGATGGAGAGAAACAGGAACAGAAGGGGATAGAGGGATGGAGAGAAACAGGAACAGAAGGGGTGGCAGAGGGATGGAGAGAAACAGGAACAGAAGGGGATTATGGGATGGAGAGAAACGGGAACAGAAGGGATAGAGGGATGGAGAGAAACAGGAACAGAAGGGGATAGAGGGATGGAGAGAAACAGGAACAGAAGGGGATAGAAGGATGGAGAGAAACAGGAACAGAAGGGGATAGAGGGATGGAGAGAAACAGGAACAGAAGGGGTGGCAGAGGGATGGAGAGAAACAGGAACAGAAGGGGTGGCAGAGGGATGGAGAGAAACAGGAACAGAAGGGGATAGAGGGATGGAGAGAAACAGGAACAGAAGGGGATAGAGGGATGGAGAGAAACAGGAACAGAAGGGGATAGTGGGATGGAGAGAAACAGGAACAGAAGGGGTGGCAGAGGGATGGAGAGAAACAGGAACAGAAGGGGTGGCAGAGGGATGGAGAGAAACAGGAACAAAAGGGGATGGAGGGATGGAGAGAAACAGGAACAGAAGGGGATAGAGCGATGGAGAGAAATAGGAACAGAAGGGGTGGCAGAGGGATGGAGAGAAACAGGAACAGAAGGGGTGGCAGAGGGATGGAGAGAAACAGGAACAGAAGGGGATAGAGGGATGGAGAGAAACAGGAACAGAAGGGGATAGAGGGATGGAGAGAAACAGGAACAGAAGGGGATAGAGGGATGGAGAGAAACAGGAACTGAAGGGGATAGAGGGATGGAGAGAAACAGGAACAGAAGGGGTGGCAGAGGGATGGAGAGAAACAGAAACAGAAGGGGATTGAGGGATGAAGGGTGAGGGGGAGAGTAGAGAAGGCCGATGGGAGACATGGAGAGAGCTGTTTGTTTTAACCATCAAGTATAATAATGAGGATGCCAGACTGAGCTTGGAGCCAGGGTATAATAGTCCCCCCCCCCCCCCCCCCCCCCCCCCCCCCCCCCCACACACACACACACACACACTGGTGGCAGTCACAGCGGTGAGCCACAGGGTGCCCCGTCTGGTCCCATGCCCAACCCCAGACCTAGAGAACCACAGCCAATTATTCACTGTGAATGATACTTTACACCAATGGGAAGTGAGAACGGAGCGTGGTTGGACAATTATCAGGGCTGGGATTGAATGAGAACCCCCATAGGTTGTTGTCAGTCGCTTGGAGACATGACCAACTGGGCCAAAACAGAAACATCATCCCTCCTACCTCCCTCTCTTCCACACACACACACACACACACACACACACACACACACACACACACACACACACAAACTCACACACACACACACAGAGTCACATATGTACACACACTTCTCTCAACTAATTTATCAATAACAAAACCAACAGTGTATATCAAATTACCAACTTAAAATATCTAAACTAAGTTTGGTTCAGTGGCCAGTGAGAAATACACTATTATACAGTATTCCATCCTCAACAGTATACCGTCCTCAACAGTATTATACAGTATTACATCCTCAACAGAATACCGTCCTCAACAGTATTATACAGTATTCCATCCTCAACAGTATACCGTCCTCAACAGTATTATACAGTATTCCATCCTCAACAGTATTATACAGTATTCCATCCTCAACAGTATACCGTCCTCAACAGTATTACACAGTAATCCATCCTCAACAGAATACCGTCCTCAACAGTATTATACAGTATTCCATCCTCAACAGTATACCGTCCTCAACAGTATTATACAGTATTCCATCCTCAACAGTATACCGTCCTCAACAGTATTATACAGTATTCCATCATCAACAGTATTATACAGTATTCCATCCTCAACAGTATACCGTCCTCAACAGTATTATACAGTATTCCATCATCAACAGTATTATACAGTATTCCATCCTCAACAGTATTATACAGTATTCCATCCTCAACAGAATACCGTCCTCAACAGTATTATACAGTATTCCATCATCAACAGTATTATACAGTATTCCATCATCAACAGTATTATACAGTATTCCATCCTCAACAGAATACCGTCCTCAACAGTATTATACAGTATTCCATCATCAACAGTATACCGTCCTCAACAGTATTATACAGTATTCCATCATCAACAGTATACCGTCCTCAACAGTATTATACAGTATTCCATCATCAACAGTATTATACAGTATTCCATCATCAACAGTATTATACAGTATTCCATCATCAACAGTATACCGGCCTCAACAGTATTACATCCTCAACAGTATACCGTCCTCAACAGTATTATACAGTATTCCATCCTCAACAGTATACCATCCTCAACAGTATTATACAGTATTCCATCATCAACAGTATACCGTCCTCAACAGTATTATACAGTATACCATCCTCAACAGTATACCATCCTCAACAGTATACCGTCCTCAACAGTATTATACAGTATTCCATCCTCAACAGTATACCGTCCTCAACAGTATTATACAGTATACCATCCTCAACAGTATACCATCCTCAACAGTATACCGTCCTCAACAGTATTATACAGTATTACATCCTCAACAGTATACCGTCCTCAACAGTATTATACAGTATACCATCCTCAACAGTATTATACAGTATTCCATCCTCAACAGAATACCGTCCTCAACAGTATTATACAGTATTCCATCCTCAACAGTATTATACAGTATTCCATCCTCAACAGTATACCGTCCTCAACAGTATTATACAGTATTCCATCCTCAACAGTATTATACAGTATTCCATCCTCAACAGTATACCGTCCTCAACAGTATTACACAGTATTCCATCCTCAACAGAATACCGTCCTCAACAGTATTATACAGTATTCCATCCTCAACAGTATACCGTCCTCAACAGTATTATACAGTATTCCATCCTCAACAGTATACCGTCCTCAACAGTATTATACAGTATTCCATCATCAACAGTATTATACAGTATTCCATCCTCAACAGTATACCGTCCTCAACAGTATTATACAGTATTCCATCATCAACAGTATTATACAGTATTCCATCCTCAACAGTATTATACAGTATTCCATCCTCAACAGAATACCGTCCTCAACAGTATTATACAGTATTCCATCATCAACAGTATTATACAGTATTCCATCATCAACAGTAATATACAGTATTCCATCCTCAACAGAATACCGTCCTCAACAGTATTATACAGTATTCCATCATCAACAGTATACCGTCCTCAACAGTATTATACAGTATTCCATCATCAACAGTATACCGTCCTCAACAGTATTATACAGTATTCCATCATCAACAGTATTATACAGTATTCCATCATCAACAGTATTATACAGTATTCCATCATCAACAGTATACCGGCCTCAACAGTATTACATCCTCAACAGTATACCGTCCTCAACAGTATTATACAGTATTCCATCCTCAACAGTATACCATCCTCAACAGTATTATACAGTATTCCATCATCAACAGTATACCGTCCTCAACAGTATTATACAGTATACCATCCTCAACAGTATACCATCCTCAACAGTATACCGTCCTCAACAGTATTATACAGTATTCCATCCTCAACAGTATACCGTCCTCAACAGTATTATACAGTATACCATCCTCAACAGTATACCATCCTCAACAGTATACCGTCCTCAACAGTATTATACAGTATTACATCCTCAACAGTATACCGTCCTCAACAGTATTATACAGTATACCATCCTCAACAGTATTATACAGTATTCCATCCTCAACAGAATACCGTCCTCAACAGTATTATACAGTATTCCATCCTCAACAGTATTATACAGTATTCCATCCTCAACAGTATACCGTCCTCAACAGTATTATACAGTATTCCATCCTCAACAGTATTATACAGTATTCCATCCTCAACAGTATACCGTCCTCAACAGTATTACACAGTATTCCATCCTCAACAGAATACCGTCCTCAACAGTATTATACAGTATTCCATCCTCAACAGTATACCGTCCTCAACAGTATTATACAGTATTCCATCCTCAACAGTATACCGTCCTCAACAGTATTATACAGTATTCCATCATCAACAGTATTATACAGTATTCCATCCTCAACAGTATACCGTCCTCAACAGTATTATACAGTATTCCATCATCAACAGTATTATACAGTATTCCATCCTCAACAGTATTATACAGTATTCCATCCTCAACAGAATACCGTCCTCAACAGTATTATACAGTATTCCATCATCAACAGTATTATACAGTATTCCATCATCAACAGTAATATACAGTATTCCATCCTCAACAGAATACCGTCCTCAACAGTATTATACAGTATTCCATCATCAACAGTATACCGTCCTCAACAGTATTATACAGTATTCCATCATCAACAGTATACCGTCCTCAACAGTATTATACAGTATTCCATCATCAACAGTATTATACAGTATTCCATCATCAACAGTATTATACAGTATTCCATCATCAACAGTATACCGGCCTCAACAGTATTACATCCTCAACAGTATACCGTCCTCAACAGTATTATACAGTATTCCATCCTCAACAGTATACCATCCTCAACAGTATTATACAGTATTCCATCATCAACAGTATACCGTCCTCAACAGTATTATACAGTATACCATCCTCAACAGTATACCATCCTCAACAGTATACCGTCCTCAACAGTATTATACAGTATTCCATCCTCAACAGTATACCGTCCTCAACAGTATTATACAGTATACCATCCTCAACAGTATACCATCCTCAACAGTATACCGTCCTCAACAGTATTATACAGTATTACATCCTCAACAGTATACCGTCCTCAACAGTATTATACAGTATACCATCCTCAACAGTATACCGTCCTCAACAGTATTATACAGTATTCCATCCTTAACAGTATACCGTCCTCAACAGTATTATACAGTATACCGTCCTCAACAGTATTATACAGTATTCCATCCTCAACAGTATACCGTCCTCAACAGTATTATACAGTATACCATCCTCAACAGTACACCATCCTCAACAGTATACCATCCTCAACAGAATACCGTCCTCAACAGTATTATACAGTATTACATCCTCAACAGTATACCGTCCTCAACAGTATTAAACAGTATACCATCCTCAACGGTATACCATCCTCAACAGAATACCGTCCTCAACAGTATTATACAGTATTACATCCTCAACAGTATACCGTCCTCAACAGTATTATACAGTATACCATCCTCAACAGTATACCGTCCTCAACAGTATTATACAGTATTCCATCCTCAACAGTATACCGTCCTCAACAGTATTATACAGTATTCCATCATCAACAGTATACCGTCCTCAACAGTATTATACAGTATACCATCCTCAACAGTATTATACAGTATTCCATCCTCAACAGTATACCGTCCTCAACAGTATTATACAGTATACCATCCTCAACAGTATACCGTCCTCAACAGTATTATACAGTATTCCATCCTCAACAGTATACCGTCCTCAACAGTATTATACAGTATTCCATCCTTAACAGTATACCGTCCTCAACAGTATTATACAGTATTCCATCCTTAACAGTATACCGTCCTCAACAGTATTCCATCCTCAACAGTATACCATCCTCAACAGTATACCATCCTCAACAGTATACCATCCTCAACAGTATACCATCCTCAACAGTATACCATCCTCAACAGTATACCATCCTCAACAGTATTCCATCCTCAACAGTATACCATCCTCAACAGTATTCTGTCCTCAACAGTATTCCGTCCTCAACAGTATACCATCCTCAACAGTATTCCATCCTCAACAGTATTCTGTCCTCAACAGTATTCCATCCTCAACAGTATTCTTTCCTGAACAGTATTCCATCCTCAACAGTATTCCATCCTCAACAGTATACCATCCTCAACAGTATTATACAGTATTCCATCCTTAACAGTATACCGTCCTCAACAGTATTCCATCCTCAACAGTATACCATCCTCAACAGTATACCATCCTCAACAGTATACCATCCTCAACAGTATACCATCCTCAACAGTATACCATCCTCAACAGTATACCATCCTCAACAGTATTCCATCCTCAACAGTATTCCATCCTCAACAGTATTCCATCCTCAACAGTATTCCATCCTCAACAGTATACCATCCTCAACAGTATTCCATCCTCAACAGTATTCCATCCTCAACAGTATTCTTTCCTGAACAGTATTCCATTCTCAACAGTATTCCATCCTCAACAGTATTCCATCCTCAACAGTATTCCATCCTCAACAGTATTCCATCCTCAACAGTATTCTTTCCTGAACAGTATTCCATCCTCAACAGTATTCCATCCTCAACAGTATTCCATCCTCAACAGTATTCTTTCCTGAACAGTATACCATCCTCAACAGTATTCCATCCTCAACAGTATTCCATCCTCAACAGTATACCATCCTCAACAGTATTCCATCCTCAACAGTATTCCATCCTCAACAGTATTCCATCCTCAACAGTATTCTTTCCTGAACAGTATTCCATCCTCAACAGTATTCCATCCTCAACAGTATTCCATCCTCAACAGTATTCTTTCCTGAACAGTATTCCATCCTCAACAGTATTCTTTCCTGAACAGTATTCCATCCTCAACAGTATTCCATCCTCAACAGTAATCCATCCTCAACAGTATTCTTTCCTGAACAGTATACCATCCTCAACAGTATACCATCCTCAACAGTATACCATCCTCAACAGTATACCATCCTCAACAGTATTCCATCCTCAACAGTATACCATCCTCAACAGTATTCTTTCCTGAACAGTATACCATCCTCAACAGTATACCATCCTCAACAGTATACCATCCTCAACAGTATACCATCCTCAACAGTATACCATCCTCAACAGTATTCCATCCTCAACAGTATACCATCCTCAACAGTATTCTTTCCTGAACAGTATACCATCCTCAACAGTATACCATCCTCAACAGTATACCGTCCTCAACAGTATTCCATCCTCAACAGTATACCATCCTCAACAGTATTCCATCCTCAACAGTATACCATCCTCAACAGTATTCTTTCCTGAACAGTATACCATTCTCAACAGTATTCCATCCTCAACAGTATACCATCCTCAACAGTATACCATTCTCAACAGTATACCATCCTCAACAGTATTCCATCCTCAACAGTATACCATCCAGTATACCATCCTCAACAGTATTACATCCTCAACAGTATACCGTCCTGAACAGTTTTCCGTCCTCAACAGTATTCCGTCCCCAACAGTATTCTGTCCTCAACAGTATTCCGTTCTCAACAGTATACCGTCCTCAACAGTATTCCATCCTCAACAGTATTCCATCCTCAACAGTACTCCATCCTCAACAGTATTCCATTCTCAACAGTATTCCATTCTCAACAGTATTCCATCCTCAACAGTATTCTGTCCTCAACAGTACTCCATTCTCAACAGTATTCCATCCTCAACAGTATACCGTCCTCAACAGTATTCCATCCTCAACAGTATTCTGTCCTCAACAGTTTTCCGTCCTCAACAGTATTCCGTCCCCAACAGTATTCTGTCCTCAACAGTATTCCGTTCTCAACAGTATACCGTCCTCAACAGTATTCCATCCTCAACAGTACTCCATCCTCAACAGTATTCCATTCTCAACAGTATTCCATTCTCAACAGTATTCCATTCTCAACAGTATTCCATCCTCAACAGTATTCTATCCTCAACAGTATTCTGTCCTCAACAGTATACCGTCCTCAACAGTACTCCATCCTCAACAGTATTCCATTCTCAACAGTATTCCATCCTCAACAGTATACCATCCTCAACAGTATTCCATTCTCAACAGTATTCCATCCTCAACAGTATTCCATCCTCAACAGTATTCTGTCCTCAACAGTATACCGTCCTCAACAGTATTCCAATCTTTACAGTACTCCATCCTCAACAGTATTCCATTCTCAACAGTATTCCATTCTCAACAGTATTCCATTCTCAACAGTATTCCATTCTCAACTGTATTCCGTCCTCAACTGTATTCCGTCCTCAACAATATTTCATCCTCAACAGTATTCCATCCTCAACAGTATTCCATCCTCAACAGTATTATACAGTATTCCATCATCAACAGTATACCGTCCTCAACAGTATTATACAGTATTCCATCATCAACAGTATTATACAGTATTCCATCATCAACAGTATTATACAGTATTCCATCATCAACAGTATACCGGCCTCAACAGTATTACATCCTCAACAGTATACCGTCCTCAACAGTATTATACAGTATTCCATCCTCAACAGTATACCATCCTCAACAGTATTATACAGTATTCCATCATCAACAGTTGTCACGTTCTGACCATCGTTTGTGTGTGTTTTCCTTGTTTTAGTGTTGGTCAGGACGTGAACTGGGTGGGCATTCTATGTTGGATGTCTTGTTTGTCTATTTCTATGTCTGGCCTGATATGGTTCTCAATCAGAGGCAGGTGTTAGTCATTGTCTCTGATTGGGAACCATATTTAGGTAGCCTGGGTTTCACTGTGTGTTTGTGGGTGATTGTTCCTGTCCTATGTGTCCCTGTGTTCACATTATATAGGCTGTTAGGGTTTCGTTACGTTTTGTTTTGTAGTATTGTAGATTCGTGTTTCGTATTATTAATAAACATGGATCGTAAACCACACGCTGCATTTTGGTCCGACTCTCCTTCTCACGAAGAATACCGTTACAGAATCACCCACCACCAACGGACCAAGCGGCGTGTCAACAGGCAGCAGCAGCAGCAAAAAGAGGAGTTACGTTGTAAGGATTTCTGGACATGGGAGGAAATCCTCGACGGGAGAGGACCCTGGGCTAAACCAGGGGAGTATAGCCGCACCAAGGTGCAGCCGAAGAAGGAACAGAGGCAGCAGGAGCAGCAGCAGCCGCAGTGGGAGAGAGCGTCATGGGAGTATGAATTAGATAATGGTGGACCATGGGCTCAACCGGGAGAATATCGCCGTCCCAAGGAAGAACTGGAGGCGGCGAAAGCTGAGAGGCGCAAATATGAGGAAGTAGCGCGACGGAGCGGATGGAAGCCCGAGAGTAAGCCTCAAAAATTTCTTGGGGGGGGGGCTAACAGGGAGTATGGCTACGCCAGGTCGCAGACCTGAGCCAACTCCCCCTGTTTATCGTGAGGAGCCAAGGAGGAGACCAGAACCGGTGTTGGAGGTAAGCGAAGCAGAGACTGTGAAGGAGTTAATGGGGAAATTGGAGGAGAGTGAAATGAGGGAGTTGCTGTGTTGGTGCTTTAAATATGATATTCGCCCGAAGGAGCGTGTCGGGGATTTATTGGCACCTGGGTCAGTGCTCTCTACTCGTCCTGAGGTGCGTGCTAGTCAGCTGGTGAAGACAGTGCCAGTCTCACGCACCAGGCCTCCTGTGTACCTCCCTAGCCTTGCATGTCCTGTGCCAACACCGCTCTCAAGATCTCCAGTACGCCTTCACGGTCTAACCCATCCTGTGCCACCTCCACACCCCAGCCCTCCGGTAGCAGCTCCCCGCACTAGGCTTCCTGTGCGTGTCCTCGGCCCAGTACCACCAGTGCCAGCACCACGCATCAGGCCTACAGTGCGCCTCGCCTGTCCAGCGCTGTCGGAGCCCTCCTCCTCTCCAGCGCTGTCGGAGTCTCCCGCCTGTTTAGCGCTGTTAGAGCCTTCCTTCTCTACAGCGCTGCCGGAGTCTCCCGCCTGTTCAGAACTGCCAGTTAGCATAGAGCTGCCAGTTAGCATAGAGCTGCCAGTTAGCATAGAGCTGCCAGTTAGCATAGAGCTGCCAGTTAGCATAGAGCTGCCAGTCTGCAAGGAGCTGCCAGTCTGCAAGGAGCTGCCAGTCTGCATAGAGCTGCCAGTCTGTAAGGAGCTGCCAGTCTGCAAGGAGCCGCCAGAGCTGCCTGTCTGCAGGATGCCGCCAAAGCTGCCAGTCTGCAAGGAGCCGCCAGAGCTGCCAGTCTGCAAGGAGCCGCCAGAGCTGCCAGTTAGCATGGAGCAGCCAGGGCCGCCAGTCAGCATGGAGCAGCCAGGGCCGCCAGTCAGCATGGAGCAGCCAGGGCCGCCAGTCAGCATGGAGCAGCCAGTCAGCATGGAGCAGCCAGTCAGCATGGAGCAGCCAGAGCAGCCAGTCAGCATGGAGCAGCCAGAGCTGCCAGTCAGCATGGAGCAGCCAGTCAGCATGGAGCAGCCAGAGCTGCCAGTCATCATGGAGCAGCCAGTCAGCATGGAGCAGCCAGAGCAGCCAGTCTGTGTCGACCAGTCTCTTCCAGATCTGCCAGTCGTCCAGACTCTTCCAGATCTGCCAGTCGTCCAGACTCTTCCAGATCTGCCAGTCGTCCAGACTCTTCCAGATCTGCCAGTCGACCAGATTCTTCCAGATCTGCCAGTCGACCAGACTCTTCCAGATCTGCCCGTCGTCCAGACTCTTCCAGATCTGCCAGTCGTCCAGACTCTTCCAGATCTGCCAGTCGTCCAGACTCTTCCAGATCTGCCAGTCGTCCAGACTCTTCCAGATCTGCCAGTCGTCCAGACTCTTCCAGATCTGCCAGTCGTCCAGACTCTTCCAGATCTGCCAGTCGACCAGACTCTTCCAGATCTGCCAGTCGACCAGACTCTTCCAGATCTGCCAGTCGACCAGACTCTTCCAGATCTGCCAGTCGACCAGACTCTTCCAGATCTGCCAGTCGACCAGACTCTCTCAGATCTGCCAGTCGACCAGACTCTCCCAGATCTGCCAGTCGACCAGATTCTCCCAGATCCGCCAGTCGACCAGATTCTCCCAGATCCGCCAGTCGACCAGATTCTCCCAGATCCGCCAGTCGACCAGATTCTCCCAGATCCGCCAGTCGACCAGATTCTCCCAGATCCGCCAGTCGACCAGATTCTCCCAGATCCGCCAGTCGACCAGATTCTCCCAGATCCGCCAGTCGACCAGATTCTTCCAGATCTGCTAGTCGACCAGGATCTGCTGAAACCGCCAGCCAGCCAGGTTCTGGTAGTTTCTACTACCTGCCTGGGCTTCCTCTCAGTGCTGAGCTTCTTCTCAGTGCTGAGCTTCCTCTCAGTGCTGAGCTACCCATCTGTCCCGAGTTACCTCTGTCCCGAGCTGTCCCTCTGTCCCATGTTATCATTGTGGTGGGTAACCTATTTAGGGACGTTTAGGAGGGGGATTAAAACTGTCATGGAGTGGGGTCCACGTCCAGCGCCAGAGCCGCCACCGCGGACAGATGCCCACCCACACCCTCCCTCATAGGTTTAAGTTGTGCGTCCGGAGTCCGCACCTTGGAGGGGGGGTACTGTCACGTTCTGACCATCGTTTGTGTGTGTTTTCCTTGTTTTAGTGTTGGTCAGGACGTGAACTGGGTGGGCATTCTATGTTGGATGTCTTGTTTGTCTATTTCTATGTCTGGCCTGATATGGTTCTCAGAGGCAGGTGTTAGTCATTGTCTCTGATTGGGAACCATATTTAGGTAGCCTGGGTTTCACTGTGTGTTTGTGGGTGATTGTTCCTGTCCTATGTGTCCCTGTGTTCACATTATATAGGCTGTTAGGGTTTCGTTACGTTTTGTTTTGTAGTATTGTAGATTCGTGTTTCGTATTATTAATAAACATGGATCGTAAACCACACGCTGCATTTTGGTCCGACTCTCCTTCTCATACAGAAAACCGTTACAACAGTATACCGTCCTCAACAGTATTATACAGTATACCATCCTCAACAGTATACCATCCTCAACAGTATACCGTCCTCAACAGTATTATACAGTATTCCATCCTCAACAGTATACCGTCCTCAACAGTATTATACAGTATACCATCCTCAACAGTATACCATCCTCAACAGTATACCGTCCTCAACAGTATTATACAGTATTACATCCTCAACAGTATACCGTCCTCAACAGTATTATACAGTATACCATCCTCAACAGTATACCGTCCTCAACAGTATTATATAGTATTCCATCCTTAACAGTATACCGTCCTCAACAGTATTATACAGTATTCCATCATCAACAGTATTATACAGTATTCCATCATCAACAGTATTATACAGTATTCCATCCTCAACAGAATACCGTCCTCAACAGTATTATACAGTATTCCATCATCAACAGTATACCGTCCTCAACAGTATTATACAGTATTCCATCATCAACAGTATACCGTCCTCAACAGTATTATACAGTATTCCATCATCAACAGTATTATACAGTATTCCATCATCAACAGTATTATACAGTATTCCATCATCAACAGTATACCGGCCTCAACAGTATTACATCCTCAACAGTATACCGTCCTCAACAGTATTATACAGTATTCCATCCTCAACAGTATACCATCCTCAACAGTATTATACAGTATTCCATCATCAACAGTATACCGTCCTCAACAGTATTCCATCCTCAACAGTATACCATCCTCAACAGTATTCCATCCTCAACAGTATACCATCCTCAACAGTATTCTTTCCTGAACAGTATACCATTCTCAACAGTATTCCATCCTCAACAGTATACCATCCTCAACAGTATACCATTCTCAACAGTATACCATCCTCAACAGTATTCCATCCTCAACAGTATACCATCCAGTATACCATCCTCAACAGTATTACATCCTCAACAGTATACCGTCCTGAACAGTTTTCCGTCCTCAACAGTATTCCGTCCCCAACAGTATTCTGTCCTCAACAGTATTCCGTTCTCAACAGTATACCGTCCTCAACAGTATTCCATCCTCAACAGTACTCCATCCTCAACAGTATTCCATTCTCAACAGTATTCCATTCTCAACAGTATTCCATCCTCAACAGTATTCTGTCCTCAACAGTATACCGTCCTCAACAGTATTCCATCCTCAACAGTATTCCATCCTCAACAGTATACCGTCCTCAACAGTATTCCATCCTCAACAGTATTCTGTCCTCAACAGTTTTCCGTCCTCAACAGTATTCCGTCCCCAACAGTATTCTGTCCTCAACAGTATTCCGTTCTCAACAGTATACCATCCTCAACAGTATTCTGTCCTCAACAGTATTCCGTCCCCAACAGTATTCTGTCCTCAACAGTATTCCGTTCTCAACAGTATTCCATCCTCAACAGTATACCGTCCTCAACAGTATTCCATCCTCAACAGTACTCCATCCTCAACAGTATTCTATCCTCAACAGTATTCTGTCCTCAACAGTATACCGTCCTCAACAGTATTCTATCCTCAACAGTATTCTGTCCTCAACAGTATACCGTCCTCAACAGTACTCCATCCTCAACAGTATTCCATTCTCAACAGTATTCCATTCTCAACAGTATTCCATCCTCAACAGTATTCCATCCTCAACAGTATACCGTCCTCAACAGTATTCCATTATCAACAGTACTCCATCCTCAACAGTATTCCATTCTCAACAGTATTCCATTCTCAACAGTATTCCATTCTCAACAGTATTCCATTCTCAACAGTATTCCGTCCTCAACAATATTTCATCCTCAACAGTATTCCATCCTCAACAGTATTCCATCCTCAACAGTATTATACAGTATTCCATCATCAACAGTATACCGTCCTCAACAGTATTATACAGTATTCCATCATCAACAGTATTATACAGTATTCCATCATCAACAGTATTATACAGTATTCCATCATCAACAGTATACCGGCCTCAACAGTATTACATCCTCAACAGTATACCGTCCTCAACAGTATTATACAGTATTCCATCCTCAACAGTATACCATCCTCAACAGTATTATACAGTATTCCATCATCAACAGTATACCGTCCTCAACAGTATTATACAGTATACCATCCTCAACAGTATACCATCCTCAACAGTATACCGTCCTCAACAGTATTATACAGTATTCCATCCTCAACAGTATACCGTCCTCAACAGTATTATACAGTATACCATCCTCAACAGTATACCATCCTCAACAGTATACCGTCCTCAACAGTATTATACAGTATTACATCCTCAACAGTATACCGTCCTCAACAGAATTATACAGTATACCATCCTCAACAGTATACCGTCCTCAACAGTATTATACAGTATTCCATCCTTAACAGTATACCGTCCTCAACAGTATTATACAGTATTCCATCATCAACAGTATTATACAGTATTCCATCATCAACAGTATTATACAGTATTCCATCCTCAACAGAATACCGTCCTCAACAGTATTATACAGTATTCCATCATCAACAGTATACCGTCCTCAACAGTATTATACAGTATTCCATCATCAACAGTATACCGTCCTCAACAGTATTATACAGTATTCCATCATCAACAGTATTATACAGTATTCCATCATCAACAGTATTATACAGTATTCCATCATCAACAGTATACCGGCCTCAACAGTATTACATCCTCAACAGTATACCGTCCTCAACAGTATTATACAGTATTCCATCCTCAACAGTATACCATCCTCAACAGTATTATACAGTATTCCATCATCAACAGTATACCGTCCTCAACAGTATTATACAGTATACCATCCTCAACAGTATACCATCCTCAACAGTATACCGTCCTCAACAGTATTATACAGTATTCCATCCTCAACAGTATACCGTCCTCAACAGTATTATACAGTATACCATCCTCAACAGTATACCATCCTCAACAGTATACCGTCCTCAACAGTATTATACAGTATTACATCCTCAACAGTATACCGTCCTCAACAGTATTATACAGTATACCATCCTCAACAGTATACCATCCTCAACAGTATACCGTCCTCAACAGTATTATACAGTATTCCATCCTCAACAGTATACCATCCAGTATACCATCCTCAACAGTATTACATCCTCAACAGTATACCGTCCTGAACAGTTTTCCGTCCTCAACAGTATTCCGTCCCCAACAGTATTCTGTCCTCAACAGTATTCCGTTCTCAACAGTATACCGTCCTCAACAGTATTCCATCCTCAACAGTACTCCATCCTCAACAGTATTCCATTCTCAACAGTATTCCATTCTCAACAGTATTCCATCCTCAACAGTATTCTGTCCTCAACAGTATACCGTCCCCAACAGTATTCCATCCTCAACAGTATTCCATCCTCAACAGTATACCGTCCTCAACAGTATTCCATCCTCAACAGTATTCTGTCCTCAACAGTTTTCCGTCCTCAACAGTATTCCGTCCCCAACAGTATTCTGTCCTCAACAGTATTCCGTTCTCAACAGTATACCGTCCTCAACAGTATTCCATCCTCAACAGTACTCCATCCTCAACAGTATTCCATTCTCAACAGTATTCCATTCTCAACAGTATTCCATCCTCAACAGTATTCTATCCTCAACAGTATTCTGTCCTCAACAGTATACCGTCCTCAACAGTATTCTATCCTCAACAGTATTCTGTCCTCAACAGTATACCGTCCTCAACAGTACTCCATCCTCAACAGTATTCCATTCTCAACAGTATTCCATTCTCAACAGTATTCCATCCTCAACAGTATTCCATCCTCAACAGTATTCTGTCCTCAACAGTATACCGTCCTCAACAGTATTCCATTCTCAACAGTACTCCATCCTCAACAGTATTCCATTCTCAACAGTATTCCATTCTCAACAGTATTCCATTCTCAACAGTATTCCATTCTCAACAGTATTCCGTCCTCAACAATATTTCATCCTCAACAGTATTCCATCCTCAACAGTATTCCATCCTCAACAGTATTATACAGTATTCCATCATCAACAGTATACCGTCCTCAACAGTATTATACAGTATTCCATCATCAACAGTATACCGTCCTCAACAGTATTATACAGTATTCCATCATCAACAGTATTATACAGTATTCCATCATCAACAGTATTATACAGTATTCCATCATCAACAGTATACCGGCCTCAACAGTATTACATCCTCAACAGTATACCGTCCTCAACAGTATTATACAGTATTCCATCCTCAACAGTATACCATCCTCAACAGTATTATACAGTATTCCATCATCAACAGTATACCGTCCTCAACAGTATTATACAGTATACCATCCTCAACAGTATACCATCCTCAACAGTATACCGCCCTCAACAGTATTATACAGTATTCCATCCTCAACAGTATACCGTCCTCAACAGTATTATACAGTATACCATCCTCAACAGTATACCATCCTCAACAGTATACCGTCCTCAACAGTATTATACAGTATTACATCCTCAACAGTATACCGTCCTCAACAGTATTATACAGTATACCATCCTCAACAGTATACCGTCCTCAACAGTATTATACAGTATTCCATCCTTAACAGTATACCGTCCTCAACAGTATTATACAGTATTCCATCCTCAACAGTATACCGTCCTCAACAGTATTATACAGTATTCCATCCTCAACAGTATACCGTCCTCAACAGTATTATACAGTATACCATCCTCAACAGTATACCATCCTCAACAGTATACCATCCTCAACAGAATACCGTCCTCAACAGTATTATACAGTATTACATCCTCAACAGTATACCGTCCTCAACAGTATTATACAGTATACCATCCTCAACAGTATACCATCCTCAACAGAATACCGTCCTCAACAGTATTATACAGTATTACATCCTCAACAGTATACCGTCCTCAACAGTATTATACAGTATACCATCCTCAACAGTATACCGTCCTCAACAGTATTATACAGTATTCCATCCTCAACAGTATACCGTCCTCAACAGTATTATACAGTATTCCATCATCAACAGTATACCGTCCTCAACAGTATTATACAGTATACCATCCTCAACAGTATTATACAGTATTCCATCCTCAACAGTATACCGTCCTCAACAGTATTATACAGTATACCATCCTCAACAGTATACCGTCCTCAACAGTATTATACAGTATTCCATCCTCAACAGTATACCGTCCTCAACAGTATTATACAGTATTCCATCCTTAACAGTATACCGTCCTCAACAGTATTATACAGTATTCCATCCTTAACAGTATACCTTCCTCAACAGTATTCCATCCTCAACAGTATACCATCCTCAACAGTATACCATCCTCAACAGTATACCATCCTCAACAGTATACCATCCTCAACAGTATACCATCCTCAACAGTATACCATCCTCAACAGTATTCTGTCCTCAACAGTATTCCATCCTCAACAGTATACCATCCTCAACAGTATTCCATCCTCAACAGTATTCTTTCCTGAACAGTATACCATCCTCAACAGTATACCATCCTCAACAGTATTCCATCCTCAACAGTATTCCATCCTCAACAGTATTCTTTCCTGAACAGTATTCCATCCTCAACAGTATTCCATCCTCAACAGTATTCCATCCTCAACAGTAATCCATCCTCAACAGTATTCTTTCCTGAACAGTATACCATCCTCAACAGTATACCATCCTCAACAGTATACCATCCTCAACAGTATTCCATCCTCAACAGTATACCATCCTCAACAGTATTCTTTCCTGAACAGTATACCATCCTCAACAGTATACCATCCTCAACAGTATACCATCCTCAACAGTATTCCATCCTCAACAGTATACCATCCTCAACAGTATTCCATCCTCAACAGTATACCATCCTCAACAGTATTCTTTCCTGAACAGTATACCATCCTCAACAGTATACCATCCTCAACAGTATACCGTCCTCAACAGTATTCCATCCTCAACAGTATACCATCCTCAACAGTATTCCATCCTCAACAGTATACCATCCTCAACAGTATTCTTTCCTGAACAGTATACCATTCTCAACAGTATTCCATCCTCAACAGTATACCATCCTCAACAGTATACCATTCTCAACAGTATACCATCCTCAACAGTATTCCATCCTCAACAGTATACCATCCAGTATACCATCCTCAACAGTATTACATCCTCAACAGTATACCGTCCTGAACAGTTTTCCGTCCTCAACAGTATTCCGTCCCCAACAGTATTCTGTCCTCAACAGTATTCCGTTCTCAACAGTATACCGTCCTCAACAGTATTCCATCCTCAACAGTACTCCATCCTCAACAGTATTCCATTCTCAACAGTATTCCATTCTCAACAGTATTCCATCCTCAACAGTATTCTGTCCTCAACAGTATACCGTCCTCAACAGTATTCCATCCTCAACAGTATTCCATCCTCAACAGTATACCGTCCTCAACAGTATTCCATCCTCAACAGTATTCTGTCCTCAACAGTATTCCATCCTCAACAGTATACCATCCTCAACAGTATTCCATCCTCAACAGTATACCATCCTCAACAGTATTCTTTCCTGAACAGTATACCATCCTCAACAGTATACCATCCTCAACAGTATACCGTCCTCAACAGTATTCCATCCTCAACAGTATACCATCCTCAACAGTATTCCATCCTCAACAGTATACCATCCTCAACAGTATTCTTTCCTGAACAGTATACCATTCTCAACAGTATTCCATCCTCAACAGTATACCATCCTCAACAGTATACCATTCTCAACAGTATACCATCCTCAACAGTATTCCATCCTCAACAGTATACCATCCAGTATACCATCCTCAACAGTATTACATCCTCAACAGTATACCGTCCTGAACAGTTTTCCGTCCTCAACAGTATTCCGTCCCCAACAGTATTCTGTCCTCAACAGTATTCCGTTCTCAACAGTATACCGTCCTCAACAGTATTCCATCCTCAACAGTACTCCATCCTCAACAGTATTCCATTCTCAACAGTATTCCATTCTCAACAGTATTCCATCCTCAACAGTATTCTGTCCTCAACAGTATACCGTCCTCAACAGTATTCCATCCTCAACAGTATTCCATCCTCAACAGTATACCGTCCTCAACAGTATTCCATCCTCAACAGTATTCTGTCCTCAACAGTTTTCCGTCCTCAACAGTATTCCGTCCCCAACAGTATTCTGTCCTCAACAGTATTCCGTTCTCAACAGTATACCGTCCTCAACAGTATTCCATCCTCAACAGTACTCCATCCTCAACAGTATTCCATTCTCAACAGTATTCCATTCTCAACAGTATTCCATCATCAACAGTATACCGTCCTCAACAGTATTATACAGTATACCATCCTCAACAGTATTATACAGTATTCCATCCTAAACAGTATACCGTCCTCAACAGTATTATACAGTATACCATCCTCAACAGTATACCGTCCTCAACAGTATTATACAGTATTCCATCCTCAACAGTATACCGTCCTCAACAGTATTATACAGTATTCCATCCTTAACAGTATACCGTCCTCAACAGTATTATACAGTATTCCATCCTTAACAGTATACCGTCCTCAACACTATTCCATCCTCAACAGTATACCATCCTCAACAGTATACCATCCTCAACAGTATACCATCCTCAACAGTATACCATCCTCAACAGTATACCATCCTCAACAGTATTCTGTCCTCAACAGTATACCGTCCTCAACAGTACTCCATCCTCAACAGTATTCCATCCTCAACAGTATACCATCCTCAACAGTATTCCATCCTCAACAGTATTCCATCCTCAACAGTATTCCATCCTCAACAGTATTCCATCCTCAACAGTATTCCATCCTCAACAGTATTCTTTCCTCAACAGTATACCATCCTCAACAGTATTCCGTCCTCAACAGTATACCATCCTCAACAGTATTCCGTCCTCAACAGTATTCTGTCCTCAACAGTATTCCATCCTCAACAGTATTCCATCCTCAACAGTATTCTGTCCTCAACAGTATACCATCCTCAACAGTATTCCGTCCTCAACAGTATACCATCCTCAACAGTATTCCATCCTCAACAGTATTCCATCCTCAACAGTATTCCATCCTCAACAGTATTCTTTCCTGAACAGTATTCCATCCTCAACAGTATTCCATCCTCAACAGTATTCCATCCTCAACAGTATTCCATCCTCAACAGTAATCCATCCTCAACAGTATTCTTTCCTGAACAGTATACCATCCTCAACAGTATACCATCCTCAACAGTATACCATCCTCAACAGTATTCCATCCTCAACAGTATACCATCCTCAACAGTATTCTTTCCTGAACAGTATACCATCCTCAACAGTATACCATCCTCAACAGTATACCATCCTCAACAGTATTCCATCCTCAACAGTATACCATCCTCAACAGTATTCCATCCTCAACAGTATACCATCCTCAACAGTATTCTTTCCTGAACAGTATACCATCCTCAACAGTATACCATCCTCAACAGTATACCGTCCTCAACAGTATTCCATCCTCAACAGTATACCATCCTCAACAGTATTCCATCCTCAACAGTATACCATCCTCAACAGTATTCCATCCTCAACAGTATACCATCCTCAACAGTATACCATTCTCAACAGTATACCATCCTCAACAGTATTCCATCCTCAACAGTATACCATCCAGTATACCATCCTCAACAGTATTACATCCTCAACAGTATACCGTCCTGAACAGTTTTCCGTCCTCAACAGTATTCCGTCCCCAACAGTATTCTGTCCTCAACAGTATTCCATTCTCAACAGTATACCGTCCTCAACAGTATTCCATCCTCAACAGTACTCCATCCTCAACAGTATTCCATTCTCAACAGTATTCCATTCTCAACAGTATTCCATCCTCAACAGTATTCTGTCCTCAACAGTATACCGTCCTCAACAGTATTCCATCCTCAACAGTATTCCATCCTCAACAGTATACCGTCCTCAACAGTATTCCATCCTCAACAGTATTCTGTCCTCAACAGTTTTCCGTCCTCAACAGTATTCCGTCCCCAACAGTATTCTGTCCTCAACAGTATTCCGTTCTCAACAGTATACCGTCCTCAACAGTATTCCATCCTCAACAGTATTCCATCCTCAACAGTACTCCATCCTCAACAGTATTCCATTCTCAACAGTATTCCATTCTCAACAGTATTCCATCCTCAACAGTATTCTATCCTCAACAGTATTCTGTCCTCAACAGTATACCGTCCTCAACAGTACTCCATCCTCAACAGTATTCCATTCTCAACAGTATTCCATTCTCAACAGTATTCCATCCTCAACAGTATTCCATCCTCAACAGTATTCTGTCCTCAACAGTATACCGTCCTCAACAGTATTCCATTCTCAACAGTACTCCATCCTCAACAGTATTCCATTCTCAACAGTATTCCATTCTCAACAGTATTCCATTCTCAACAGTATTCCATTCTCAACAGTATTCCGTCCTCAACAATATTTCATCCTCAACAGTATTTCATCCTCAACAGTATTCCATCCTCAACAGTATTCCATCCTCAACAGTATTCCATTCTCAACAGTATTCCGTCCTCAACAGTATACCATCCTCAACAGTATTCCATCCTCAACAGTATTCCATCCTCAACAGTATTCCATCCTCAACAGTATTCCGTCCTCAACAGTATACCGTCCTCCACAGTATACCATCCTCAACAGTATTCCATCCTCAACAGTATACCATCCTCAACAGTATTCCATCCTCAACAGAATTCCATCCTCAACAGTATTCTGTCCTCAACAGTATTCCGTCCCCAACAGTATTCCATCCTCAACAGTATTCTATCCTCAACAGTATTCCATCCTCAACAGTATACCATCCTCAACAGTATTCTGTCCTCAACAGTATTCCGTCCCCAACAGTATTCTATCCTCAACAGTATTCCATCCTCAACAGTATACCATCCTCAACAGTATTCCGTCCCCAACAGTATTCTATCCTCCACAGTATACCATCCTCAACAGTATTCCATCCTCAACAGTATACCATCCTCAACAGAATTCCATCCTCAACAGTATTCTGTCCTCAACAGTATTCCGTCCCCAACAGTATTCTATCCTCAACAGTATTCCATCCTCAACAGTATTACATCCTCAACAGTATTCCATCCTCAACAGTATTACATCCTCAACAGTATTCCATCCTCAACAGTATTCCATCCTCAACAGTATTCCATCCTCAACAGTATTCCATCCTCAACAGTATACCATCCTCAACAGTATACCATTCTCAACAGTATACCATCCTCAACAGTATTCCATCCTCAACAGTATACCATCCAGTATACCATCCTCAACAGTATTACATCCTCAACAGTATACCGTCCTGAACAGTTTTCCGTCCTCAACAGTATTCCGTCCCCAACAGTATTCTGTCCTCAACAGTATTCCGTTCTCAACAGTATACCGTCCTCAACAGTATTCCATCCTCAACAGTACTCCATCCTCAACAGTATTCCATTCTCAACAGTATTCCATTCTCAACAGTATTCCATCCTCAACAGTATTCTGTCCTCAACAGTATACCGTCCTCAACAGTATTCCATCCTCAACAGTATTCCATCCTCAACAGTATACCGTCCTCAACAGTATTCCATCCTCAACAGTATTCTGTCCTCAACAGTTTTCCGTCCTCAACAGTATTCCGTCCCCAACAGTATTCTGTCCTCAACAGTATTCCGTTCTCAACAGTATACCGTCCTCAACAGTATTCCATCCTCAACAGTATTCCATCCTCAACAGTACTCCATCCTCAACAGTATTCCATTCTCAACAGTATTCCATTCTCAACAGTATTCCATCCTCAACAGTATTCTATCCTCAACAGTATTCTGTCCTCAACAGTATACCGTCCTCAACAGTACTCCATCCTCAACAGTATTCCATTCTCAACAGTATTCCATTCTCAACAGTATTCCATCCTCAACAGTATTCCATCCTCAACAGTATTCTGTCCTCAACAGTATACCGTCCTCAACAGTATTCCATTCTCAACAGTACTCCATCCTCAACAGTATTCCATTCTCAACAGTATTCCATTCTCAACAGTATTCCATTCTCAACAGTATTCCATTCTCAACAGTATTCCGTCCTCAACAATATTTCATCCTCAACAGTATTTCATCCTCAACAGTATTCCATCCTCAACAGTATTCCATCCTCAACAGTATTCCATTCTCAACAGTATTCCGTCCTCAACAGTATACCATCCTCAACAGTATTCCATCCTCAACAGTATTCCATCCTCAACAGTATTCCGTCCTCAACAGTATACCGTCCTCCACAGTATACCATCCTCAACAGTATTCCATCCTCAACAGTATACCATCCTCAACAGTATTCCATCCTCAACAGAATTCCATCCTCAACAGTATTCTGTCCTCAACAGTATTCCGTCCCCAACAGTATTCCATCCTCAACAGTATTCTATCCTCAACAGTATTCCGTCCTCAACAGTATTCCATCCTCAACAGTATACCGTCCTCAACAGTATTCCGTCCCCAACAGTATTCTATCCTCAACAGTATTCCATCCTCAACAGTATACCATCCTCAACAGTATTCTGTCCTCAACAGTATTCCGTCCCCAACAGTATTCTATCCTCCACAGTATACCATCCTCAACAGTATTCCATCCTCAACAGTATACCATCCTCAACAGAATTCCATCCTCAACAGTATTCTGTCCTCAACAGTATTCCGTCCCCAACAGTATTCTATCCTCAACAGTATTCCATCCTCAACAGTATTCTATCCTCAACAGTATTCCGTCCCCAACAGTATTCCATCCTCAACAGTATACCATCCTCAACAGTATTACATCCTCAACAGTATTCCATCCTCAACAGTATTCCATCCTCAACAGTATTCCATCCTCAACAGTATTCCATCCTCAACAGTATTCCATCCTCAACAGTATTCCGTCCCCAACAGTATTCTTTCCTGAACAGTATACCATCCTCAACAGTATTCCATTCTCAACAGTATTCCATCCTCAACAGTATTCCATCCTCAACAGTATTCTTTCCTGAACAGTATACCATCCTCAACAGTATTCCATTCTCAACAGTATTCCATCCTCAACAGTATTCCATCCTCAACAGTATACCATCCTCAACAGTATTCCATTCTCAACAGTATTCCATTCTCAACAGTATTCCATCCTCAACAGTATACCGTCCTCAACAGTATTCTTTCCTGAACAGTATACCATCCTCAACAGTATTCCATTCTCAACAGTATTCCATCCTCAACAGTATTTCATCCTCAACAGTATTCCATTCTCAACAGTATTCCATTCTCAACAGTATTCCATCCTCAACAGTATACCATCCTCAACAGTATTCCATTCTCAACAGTATTCCATCCTCAACAGTATACCGTCCTCAACAGTATTCCGTCCCCAACAGTATTCCGTCCTCAACAGTATACCATCCTCAACAGTATGCCATCCTCAACAGTATACCGTCCTCAACAGTATTCTTTCCTGAACAGTATACCATTCTCAACAGTATTCCATTCTCAACAGTATTCCATCCTCAACAGTATTTCATCCTCAACAGTATTCCATTCTCAACAGTATTCCATTCTCAACAGTATTCCATCCTCAACAGTATACCATCCTCAACAGTATTCCATTCTCAACAGTATTCCATTCTCAACAGTATTCCATCCTCAACAGTATACCATCCTCAACAGTATTCCATTCTCAACAGTATTCCATCCTCAACAGTATTCCATCCTCAACAGTATTCCATCCTCAACAGTATTCCATCCTCAACAGTATACCATCCTCAACAGTATTCCGTCCTCAACAGTATACCATCCTCAACAGTATTCCATCCTCAACAGTATTCCATCCTCAACAGTATTCCATCCTCAACAGTATTCCATCCTCAACAGTATTCCATCCTCAACAGTATTCTATCCTCAACAGTATTCCATCCTCAACAGTATTCCATTCTCAACAGTATTCCATCCTCAACAGTATTCCATCCTCAACAGTATTCCATCCTCAACAGTATTCCATCCTCAACAGTATTCCATCCTCAACAGTATACCATTCTCAACAGTACTCCATCCTCAACAGTATTCCATTCTCAACAGTATTCCATTCTCAACAGTATACCATCCTCAACAGTATACCATCCTCAACAGTATACCATCCTCAACAGTATTCCATTCTCAACAGTATTCCATCCTCAACAGTATTCCATCCTCAACAGTATTCCATCCTCAACAGTATTCCACACAAGGGTTGCTTCAATCTGTTTTACTACAAAGAACTTGTTTAATATTTGACCAAACTCATGAAATAGCAATAAGACGGTGAAATGGGGTGTTTTTTAGTGTGTTTGTGTGTGTGTGTGTATATGTGTGTGTGCATGTCTATGTATCTGTGTGTCTGTGTCTGTTTGTGCGTTTGTGTGTGTGTTTTGTACAGCTTTAGAAAACAGCCGCTCCTCCTCTGGCTCCACCCCCATCAATCATAGCCTGGTACAGCAGGCAGAGATGTGCCTGACATCCAGCTGATTGATTTATATCAATTTAACGTTCAGCACTTAGCATCTCGTCTCAATTTACTGTGCCAGCGATCTCCCGCCCCCCAATAACCCGCTACACGTTCCCCCCTGACGCCTCACAAACACACACACCTGCGGCCCTCATACCCACCTCAGGTAGCCTGAAGCCTGATGCTGTGGTCACAGAGCTGAAGAGTAATCTTCCCCCATGGAGAAGAGAGGAAGAAAGAGAGAGAGGGTAGGCACCTGACAGTGTCATAAGATGGGATTTGAGACCTCAATTCACCCCACTGTCACACACAGAGAGAGAGAGACATATACACACATCCTGCCAGACCCAAAGGTCCCCAGAGGCCAACCTAAAGACAACTGCTGGTCTTTAGAACATACCACTTAGAGACGAAAGTCTCTGTAGTGCTCTGGGGCGTTGTTGTCCTGCGCTGTCCTTAGAAGCCAGGTGAGAGAGATCTGACACTGATCTAGAGTCCCACGAGACCGCTCACAGACTCAAACAGACACACACACACTGTCGGGAAGGAAATAACTGCTAATTAGGAAGACTGGAGAGGAGGAGAGGAGGAAGAGCACCATTCCTTAGTGTCAAAGGAATGAGGGAACTGAGATTGGAAGAGGGGAGAGAAGAAAGGACAGAAAAGGGGAGGATGGCTGGAGGGCTTTACATATTAGAGATCTTTTGATGCATTGATTAGGACTGTGACTGAGACCCTTACAGTGTGGGGACAGCAGGAAAGAGACAATGATTTATTTTAAGAGGAGAGCCACGTCTCTCTCTCTCTCTCTCTCTTTCTCTCTCTCCCTGTCTGTCTCTCTCTCTCACAGATCTATTCAGAGGGAGGGATGATATGAAAGAGAGAGCGAGAGGAAGAGAGACAGAGAGAGATAATATGAGTGAGAAAGAGTGATATGATGAGACAGAGAGCGAGATGGGGGAGAGAGCGATGGGGGAGAGAGAGGGAGCGAGAGATAGGGTAGAGAGAGACAGAGAGAGATGGGGAGAGAGAGTGATATGATAAGAGAGAGACAGAGAGAGAGAGAGAGATGGTGAGAGAGAGAGAGACGGGGAGAGAGAGATGGGGAGAGAGAGTAATATGATGAGAGAGACAGAGAGAGAGAGATGGGGAAAGAGAGACAGATGGGGAGACAGAGATTGGGAGAGAGTGATGTGATAAGAGAGATACAGACAGATGGGGGAGAGAGAGAGAGAAACAAGGAGAGAGAGAGAGAGAGAGAGATGCCCCTCCACTCTCTGGACTTAATGAAATATTAATGAGGTGCATGGCTCCTTTCATCTTTGGTATTTTATTAGGATCCATCTAGTCTAGTGAAAGGGAGCGGCTCTTGCACTCCAGAGACCCAACAGACACCTATCAACAACGATGGCCGGCAGACAGACACAGACCTGCAGGCAAATTAGAGAGGAGGTGTGTGTGTGTGTGTGTGTGTGTGTGTGTGTGTGTGTGTGTGTGTGTGTGTGTGTGTGTGTGTGTGTGTGTGTGTGTGTGTGTGTGTGTGTTACTGTTTATTTCCAAACTGAAGGGAAAAGAGCACAGAACTAGGAACACAGTTACAAGTGTCTAATTTCTCTCTCCCTCTCTCTTTCCCACTCTAGACTCATCCTTCCGGTACACAGGTAGTCCAGACAGTCTGCGTTCCCGTGCCCCTATGATAACCCCTGACCTGGAGAGTGGGGTCAAGGTGTGGCACCTGGTCAAGAACCACGAGCATGGAGACCAGAAGGAGGGAGACCGAGGCAGCAAGATGGTATCTGAGATATACCTGACCAGGCTGCTGGCCACCAAGGTAACCCCCAGCTTACATACTTATCACACATACCATCACACTGCATTGTCTCTCCATATTTCAATCCTACTACAGTAGGTTACTTTCAGTTCCTGTGGTTATGTTTACATACATTTTACAAAGTGGCTGGGGAGACGGTTGTATGTTATGTATCCCGTGGCTATTGACAGACTTTTGTCTCCATTGGTTCTCTCCTATTCTTTGAGGAAATCAGTTGTTGTTGAGTGAGTTTATGTAAGTCTGAACTAGAGTGTTCATTGTTTTTACCCAGGGTACCCTGCAGAAGTTTGTGGATGACCTATTTGAGACGTTGTTCAGTACCGTCCACCGGGGTAGCGCCCTGCCCCTCGCCATCAAATACATGTTTGACTTCCTGGACGAGCAGGCGGACAAACACGGCATCCACGACCAAGATGTCCGCCACACATGGAAGAGCAACTGGTGAGGAACCTGAATGATGTAGAGTAGAAATGATAGGATGTATAATATAGGATGCAATGTGTATCAATGTGTATCTCTTAGTTATACAAAAGAGTCATGACTAAACTTTATCAGTGGATTCTGAGAGTGATTCTGACTGACCCATTTCTTTGCCCTCTCTCTCCCTCTCTCCCCCTCTTTACCTCCTTCTACCTCCCAGTCTTCCACTGCGGTTCTGGGTGAACGTGATCAAGAACCCCCAGTTTGTGTTTGACATCCATAAGAGCAGCATCACAGACGCCTGTCTGTCTGTGGTGGCCCAGACCTTCATGGACTCCTGCTCCACGTCAGAGCACCGCCTGGGCAAGGACTCTCCCTCCAACAAGCTGCTGTACGCTAAAGACATCCCCAACTACAAGAGCTGGGTGGAGAGGTATGAGTGAGACACAATATACACATGGTCATTTCCATGTAAAATAACCCATGAGCACCAGCATATGGAGTTTATAGGAGCATATTCAATTGGGTGTCAAATGAAAGCTGAGAGTATTTGTTTTCCATCCTAAAAATGTGGAATTAACAAAGGCTTTGATTTCTGGTCAGACAGATGGAAAAGGGGTCTTAGAAAAAGTCTTAAAACGTGTTAGAAATACATTAAAACACGATGTTGAAGTAAAGACCCCTGCCAACTAATATCAACACTTATATAATTTCAGAGAAAACCCACATATCTTTAAGATATTTTCTAAATTCTCTCCCTCGTGAGGAAGGAGGATAATAAAAGTTCACAGAAGTAACAAGTAAAGGTAGACCTACCACTTAGTTATAGTGGTTTTTACTAATATCAATTTTGTTTATGAATTATTAAGTGATCGGATTTCTGAAATTTCTGAAAAATGTATGCTATTGATACAATGGGAAATCATAGTAGTCCCAAACCACAATTGGGTTCACAAGTTAAGAAAGCACAGTATAGTACAGTATAGTATAGCACAGCACAGTATAATACAGCACAGTATAGTACAGTGCAGTATAGTACAGCACAGTATAGTACAGCACAGTGGAGGACAGTATAGTACACCATAGTACAGCACAGTATAATACAGTATAATATAGTACGGCATAGTATAGTAGAGCACCGTGGAGTACAATACAGTGGAGTACAGTATAGTACAGTACAGTGGAGTACAGTATAGTATAGTACAGTATAGTACAGCACAGCGGAGTACAGCACAGCACAGTGGAGGACAGTACAGTATAGTATAGTACAGCACAGTGGAGTACAGTATAGTACAGCACAGTATAGTACAGCCCAGTGGAGTATAGCACAGTGGAGGACAGTACAGTATAGTACAGTACAGTATAGTGCAGCACAGTGTAGTACAGTATAGTATCGTACAGTATAGTACAGCACAGTGGAGTACAGTACAGTATAGTACAGCACCGTGGAGTACAGTATAGTATAGTACAGTATAGTACAGTATAGTACAGCGCAAGTATAGTACAGCGCAGTGGAGTACAGTACAGTACAGTATAGCACAGTGGAGGACAGCACAGTGGAGTACAGTATAATACAGTACAGTGGAGTACAGTACAGTATAGTACAGTACAGTTTAGCATAGCACAGTGGAGTACAGCACAGTGGAGGACAGCACAGTGGAGGACAGTATAGTGGAGTACAGCACAGTGGAATACAGTACAGTATAGTACAGCACAGTGGAGAACAGCACAGTGGAGGACAGTACAGTATAGTACAGCACAGTGGAATACAGTACAGTATAGTACAGCACAGTGGAATACAGTACAGTATAGTACAGCACAGTGGAGAACAGCAGAGTGGAGGACAGTACAGTATAGTACAGCACAGTGGAGGACAGTACAGTATAGTACAGCACAGTGGAGTACAGCACAGTGGTGGAGGGCACAGTATAGTACAGTACAGTATAGTACAGCACAGTATAGTACAGCACAGTGGAGTACAGTACAGTGGAGTACAGCACAGTATAGTACAGTATAGGACATTACATTGGAGTATAGTACAGTATAGGACAGCACGGTGGAGTACAGTACAGTACAGCACAGTATAGTACAGTACAGTATAGTACAGCACCGTGGAGTATAGTACAGTATAGGACAGTACAAAGGAGTACAGTACATCGGAGTACAGTACAGTATAGTACAGCACAGTGGAGTATAGTACAGTATAGGACAGTACAATGAAGTACAGTACATCGGAGTACAGTATAGTACAGTATAGGACAGTACAGTGGAGTACAGTACAGTATAGTACAACACAGTATCGTACAGTATAGGACAGCACAGTGGAGTACAGTACAGTATAGTACAGCACATTATAGTACAGTATAGTATAGTACAACACAGTATAGTACAACACAGTATACTACAGTATCGTATAGTACAGTACAGTATAGTACAACACAGTATAGTACAGTATAGGACAGCACAGTGGAGTACAGTACAGTATAGTACATCACAGTATAGTACAGCACAGTATAGTACAACACAGTATAGTACAGTATAGGACAGCACAGTATAGTACAGCACAGTATAGTACAGTATAGGACAGCACAGTATAGGACAGCACAGTACAGCACAGTATAGTACAGCACAGTATAGCACAGTATAGGACAGCACAGTATAGGACAGCACAGTATAGGACAGTATAGGACAGCACAGTATAGGACAGTATAGGACAGCACAGTATAGTACAGTATAGGACAGCACAGTATAGGACAGCACAGTATAGGACAGCACAGTATAGCACAGTATAGCACAGTATAGTACAGCACAGTATAGCACAGTATAGCACAGTATAGGACAGCACAGTATAGCACAGTATAGGACAGCACAGTATAGCACAGTATAGTACAGCACAGTATAGCACAGTATAGTACAGCACAGTATAGTACAACACAGTATAGTACAGTATAGGACAGTTCTTACAGTAAATGTGTTTTTGTAAAATTATAAATTATTAAAATGTGTCCTTGTGCATAGAGTTTTGTATTTGTTGAACGTTGAAATAAAAGGTTTTTGTTTGGCACATATTTTAAGTCTGAGCACAATGCTGTTACCGTAGAATTGACCACATACAATTCTATATCCTTGTTTTATTACTCACACAAACTGTTTTGGTCCTGGATACACTTGCATTATATTAAGTATTATATATGTACTAGTAAAATGTGACTAATATGTAGAAAATGAGGCTCAACTTTCCAGGAAAGCATTGTGGTATAGAATATGTGCATGTTGATAGTGAGTGTCGCTCCCTGTATGTGCCTCCAGGTACTATGCCGACATTAACCGTCTGCCAGCCATCAGTGACCAGGACATGAATGCCTACCTGGCAGAGCAGGCCAGGCTCCACTCCACAGAGTTTAACATGCTCAGTGCTCTCAACGAGATCTACTCCTATGTCTCCAAATACAGTGAGGAGGTGAGTCCTGACACACACATATATATACACACACACACACACACACACACGCACACACACACACACACACACACTGCAAGGATGGACATTCTAATAGGCTAGGCTACAATCCTATTAACCCATCTATTCACTCAAGGCTAGTTAAAGGTCATTCTTAACTCATTTAGAGTGTTTCTAGAACTTTCAGAAAGGCCAAGTTTCTCTGATTTGATGCTATTCTTAAAAATAACCATACTCCCCACTCTACCACATCACATAACCCATCCTAAGTGCCATATGTCCCGGGCCAGTGAGAGCTGTAGCAGACCTGGCTGTGGGTGTATGATATGTGGAGGAGCGACAGGAACAGCAACTGTACAAGCAGCTCAGCATGCCGCCCCATCCCCTGAGTGGTGTGAAGGAACACAGCCATGTTCTCTCCCTCTCTCTGTGGCTCTCTGGAGCAGAATCAAGATGTGGCAGACCATTTGTCTCAGATCACAGGGAGAGTGAAGAGGGGGGTTGAGGGAAAGAGAGGGGAGAGATGGAGAGACAGAAAGAGAGTTAGAGAGACAGACAGAGAATGAGGGAGGGCAATGTGAGAAAGAAAGGGAGGAGAGAGAGAGATTTAGGAGGAGAGAGAATGATTAGGGGAGGAGGAGAGAGAGAGAGAGAGAGAACGTGAGAGAAGGATGGAATAATGGAACAAAGAAGTGACGGAGAGAGGCGAAACAATGTGGAGAAAGAGAATGAGAGAAGAAGGAGAGAGAGGGGAGAGAGAGAAGGAGAGAGAGAGAGGAGAGAGAAAGAGAAAGGTTTCTGTAATGGAGACATTCCGGCTTTAATGTCAGCAGCTCCTCTGGGAGCCATTAGTCTGACCTTTATATTAGACCACATTCACAAGAATTAGGAGCCCACTCTCTCTTCTCTCTCACTTTCTTTTATTTTTATCTTTCTCTCTTCCACTCTCTCTTCTATCTCCTCTTTCCTCCCTGCCCTATAAGAGCTTGAAGCTGCTGTAGCTAGAACTAGGGCTCACTTTAACTCTCTCTCTGTAAACCTCTCATAGACCACCTCTTTAACTCTCTCTCTTTTATCCTGTCATAGACCACCTCTTTAACTCTCTCTCTTTTAACCTCTCATAGACCACCTCTTTAACTCTCTCTCTTTTAACCTCTCATAGACCACCTCTTAAACTCTCTCTTTTTTAACCTCTCATAGACCACCTCTTAAACTCTCTCTTTTTTAACCTCTCATAGACCACCTCTTTAACTCTCTCTCTTTTAACCTCTCTTAACTCTCTCTCTTGTATCCTGTCATAGACCACCTCTTTAACTCTCTCTCTTGTATCCTGTCATAGACCACCTCTTTAACTCTCTCTCTTGTATCCTGTCATAGACCACCTCTTTAACTCTCTCTCTCTTTAAACCTCTCATAGAGGTTCCACCTCTTTTATTGCCACTCTCTATCCTGCACTTTCTTCTCTCTTTGTCTCTTCTTTTACCTCATGCTCCTTCCCCACTCTAACTTTCTTTCTTTCTCTCTCTCTCTCTCACACACACACACACACACACACACACACACACACACACACACACACACACACACACACACACACACACACACACACGCCCTCTCTCTGTGTCTCCTCTCCCTGTCTCCTGAGTGCTTATGCCCTTATCTGTAGCTGTCGGGGTTGTTTGTTCCTTGCCTGACTCCTTGTACGGCCCCTCTATGAACGGGCTAGAGCAATACTAAATGGATTAGGGAGATGGTAGACAGAGGGCGGGAGCTGCACCTGCATACAGCACAGCAGATTAATAACAGAGTGGTATGAGGAGGAGAGGCTCCGCTGGGCTCTGCTCTGCCAGCCTCGAAGAGCACTTAAGCAGCTGAGAGCGAGACAACAGGCAGGGAATCTACTATGGAACAGATTGCTGGAGCTATGTACAGACTGCCAACAGACCCTAAGAGAAACTAGTCTTCATTAATGTCTCCATAGTGTGTTTAGCACAATGCCTACAATGCTTAGTTATGGCAACACAGTTTATTCCTGGGAGGCATATCAAGCTTTATCAGCCCTTATTCTTGTTCAATGAACCACTGTTCACATAGAATACATTTCTGTCATATAGAAAAAGGAGAGATTTGCTGCATTAGCATTGATCCATACCTTGGATCGATGTCACTGTGTGGCATGTGGCCCATACCTGTGATCTTATTGAGTAGTATTTTTCCTGTTTGATACAAGCACATGAAAAAGCCCCGCCAGCCACCGCAATGTCACGCTGATGTACATACAGCATGTCATGACTGTGTGACACTGCAGACAGCAGAGAGGAGACCCTGTCGGATTCCCCTTTGAACAAGACTTGAGAAATGCCACATTTATGGAGAGAGAAAAGCATAAGATGAAACTGAGAAAGGGCATTACACAAGTTGGATTCATCGGTTTTGTGTTACCATCTCCAACAGAGACAATGTTATATTCATTAAATAAAAAGCACACATGATCCCACCCATCCAACAGACAGTGAAGTCTGGACCTTTTGCGTGCTAACTGGCACAGACCAGAGTCATATACTCAGCAAAAAAAGAAACGTCCCTTTCAAAGATAATTTGTCAAAATCACAGACTCTAGGCAATTAAGGTCAGAGTTATGAAAACTTAGTAAAGAGGCCTTTCTACTGACTCTGAAAAACACCAAAAGAAAGATGCCCAGGTCCCTGCTCATCTGCGTGAACATGCTGCAAGGAGGCATGAGGACTGCACATGTGGCCAGGACAATAAATTGCAATGTCCGTACTGTGAGACAGGGAGGCAGGACGAACAGCGTCCTCACAGTGGCAGACCACGTGTAACAACATCTGCACAGGATCGATACATCCGAACATCACACCTGTGGGACATGTACAGGATGGCAACAAGAACTGCCCGAGTTACACCAGGAACGCACAATCCCTCCATCAGTGCTCAGACTGTCCGCAATAGGCTGAGAGAGGCTGGACTGAGGGCTTGTAGGCCTGTTGTAAGGCAGGTCCTCACCAGACATCACCGGCAACAACGTCGCCTATGGGCACAAACCCACCGTCACTGGACCAGGCAGGACTGGCAAACAGTGCTCCTCACTGACAAGTCACGGTTTTGTCTCACCAGGTGTGATGGTTGGATTCGCATTTATCGTTGAAGGAACTTTTATGATTTTATGGTTGGTTACACCGAGGCCTGTACTCTGGAGTAGGATCGATTTGGAGGTGGAGGGTCCGTCGTGGTCTGGGGCGGTGTGTCACAGCATCATCGGATTGAGCTTGTTGTCATTGCAGGCTCATCCTGACATGACCCTCCAGCATGACAATGCCACCAGCCATACTGCTCGATCTGTGCGTGATTTCCTGCAAGACAGGAATGTCAGTGTTCTGTCGTGGCCAACGATTGGAGAGTGGAGGGTGAGGGCTAGGGCCATTCCCCCCAGAAATGTCCGGGAACTTGTAGGTGCCTTGGTGGAAGAGTGGGGTAACATCTCACAACAAGAACTGGCAAATCTGGTGCAGTCCATGAGGGGGAGATGCACTGCAGTTTTTCATGCAGCTGGTGGCCACACCAGATACTGACTGTTAGATACTGACTGTTACTTTTGATTTTGATCCCCCCGCCCCCCCCCCCTTTGTTCAGGGACACATTATTCAATTTCTGTTAGTCACATGTCTGTGGAACTTGTTCAGTTTTTGTCTCAGTTGTTTAATCTTGTTGTGTTCATACAAATATTTACACATGTTAAGTTTGCTGAAAATAAACACAGTTGACAGTGAGAGGACATTTATTGTTTTGCTGAGTGAATACTTTATTAATGTCATTCCTTACCATTCAGTCAACATTGGCAATGTTATACAGATGTAATTGAGCATTACATCAGCATACCCACCAGCAATTGTCTATATGTTCTATTTGAAATTTTCTTGCAGACTATTTGCATATGAAGGGTCTTTGCAATTGTGGCTTCCGGGTTAGAGTGACACTAAATCATGTTGTTGTCCTGTCTCTAACCCCTCCCAGATCACCATGGCACTGGAGCAGGACGAGCAGGCTAAGAAACAACGTCTGGCCTACAAGGTGGAGCAGCTCATCTCAGCCATGTCCCTGGAGAGCTGAGAAAGACCACGGGATTAGACGACTGAACCGACCTGGGATGTCCATCAGCCACCCAACAAACAGTCCCGATACTCACCGTGTGATGGACACCGAACCACCACGGGACATTTTTACATCCACAAACAAAGAGTTTTGTTTTTATCTTATTTTCCTCTCGTGCCATATTGCCACCACCTGGCTAAAAGACGCCATAGTCTCGGGAAACATGGATGGTCATGATGATGATGATGTAAGGTGGGACGACCACACCACACACCTCCATAAAGGCTACATGGCATTTTTCTTTCCAAAGGATATTATTTTTGTGTTGTGTGTGTGTATAGCCCTGAAGGAGAGGTTTGTTGAGAGACAGAACAAACAGAGGGGAGATCTTATAGTCAGATACACTCTCCGTCTGCTCAACTCACAACAGAGACACTGAAAGAAGAAGGAGAAGAGAGATGGAGGATAAAGACTTCTCATGTTTGATTCCAGAGATATTGTTCCTGAGTTTTGCTTCCAAATGTTTATTTTTGTATGTGTACATTTTGATTTTATTGGTTGCAGTTGAGCCATCTTCCTCTTGATACATACATGGACATTGTTGTACTGTACAAAGTCAAAGGTTGTGTTATAACACATGTTATAGGGTGGTGTAGCCATCAGAAAGACATGGTGCTATGTCATGTCTTGTCCTGCTCTCTGTTCTCCTCAGACAGTATTACCATTCCTTATCAACATGAGACTCGAGACCAAGTGGACAGAACCCAGCTCTGACTGTAACCCATCAGCCCTGTACAGAAACCAACCAAATGCATCCTCATCGTACGAGAGCGAACGGAACTCAGAACAGGCGACCTCTGGAGGGGTCAAAGTTCAACCAGCATGCTTATCAACCCCAAACCCCTTTACCCTGTGTGATAAGAGAAAATACACAGGTCCACAGAGTATGTTGGGTATAAGGACAAAACAACAACCAGCACCATACTGGTTTGTATAAGACCCTCCTCAGCAGTAACGTCATCTGTATGTACTGTAGGTTCTGTTTCATACATGTCAATGTATGTGAATGTACAAAAGCAGATGTGGGTTTTTCTTTTTCCTTTGGGTTTGTTTTTCTAAACAAAATGGAGTTAGTTGAACAGAACTCTATAATGTCTAAATAGATGGCTAACTGAACATGTACTGAAAATTCATCCGTCCTAGTCCTTTGCCCCACTCACAATGTTTCACCTGTTACCAAATCTCTATCTCTATCATAGGAGGGTGTGTACTATGCCGTCTGTATTGTAGGCGTCTTTGCCGTGGCTACGCTGCCCTTAACGTACAAATACCATAATATACTGGAGACTAGATTCTAGAGGCCTGCCAAGATGGGGACTGAGGCCGTCCGGCCGGTGGCAGCGATAGTGAAAATACTCCGTAATATAACCATTGTTTGTATCGCTTTTGGGGATCAGATCAAGTGTGTGTGTAAAACTTGCATGCATCGTATCACATGTCAGAAGAAGTGTTTTCAAGGTCTATCTTTGTTTTTTAAGTGCCAATGGATCAGGCTAGCTGGAGATGGCCAGCAGCTAAATGTTAGCAGACGTTAGTTTTCTACCCAACCAGTACACCAACAACAATGTCTTTCTAAAAGATAGTAAGAAGAAGCCTGTGTGGGTCTAGTTTGAGTAAGTGCCAAAAGATCCTGTCATTTAAAAATGATTCACTGATGTGTCCAAATCGATTAATGCTTTACAGAGGGAGCCAGCCACGCCCTCAAACTGAAGTAGAGTCTGTAGAGAGGTGCTCATGTAACTGGAAGCTAGTGAACAGGCAGCAGGTACGAAGGAAGGTACTGTAGTAGGCTCAGGAGAGACACAACTCCGTATAATAGTTACTAGTAATAGTTAAGAAGAAATATCTCAACCGCAAGCATGGACAAAAGAGGATAAACACGTCAGACATAATGCATGTTACATTACCAGGTAGATCTTTGGTAAGATTGGATTGTCCTGTACCAAACTTAACCCATTCATGAAAGGATATATAGACTGACTTCCAGTGAGGAATTAAAGGGAACCTGTCAAAGCTGGATGACCACATACTGTAGATTCACTCTGCTGGATTAGTGACCACCACCATTCTGTTTTCTCCAGACTTTGATGTTTGCTCATTGTTTACATCAAGTACTTGAAACTAGGTAGTATTAAAGGTGTACAGTACAATTACATTATTTATGGATGGAGAAAATATAACACCAATGTTGATGGATGAAAGGTGCTTATTTTTTTCTCTGCTGCCTTAGAACTCCAAATGAACCAACCATAAAACCATAAAAGTTCTCCTGATTCTTCTTCACCACTTCAACACTAATCTGCAGCCTCTGGTGGCTCCATTTTGTTGAATTTGACACTGTCCTTTTGATAAGGTACCTGGGCTGCCACGGTGTGTGAAGAAGTGAAAAGGTGAAGAGGTTATGACCTGGTTCTGTACAGGAAGGTGGGCGGTGATTCAGTCATCTCGCCAGAGCTGTTTGAAGAGTAGAGCTCAGTCAGAAATGAGAGAGAGAAACACCTTCATTTTTTTCTACTTTTTCTCCCCAATTGGTAGTTACAGTCTTATCCCATCGCTGCATCTCCCGTACGGACTCGGGAGAATCACCGGTCGAGAGCCATGCATCCTCCGAAACACAATCCGGCCAAGCCGTACTGCTTGGATAACCTGGAAGCCAATCACACCAATGTGTCGAAGGAAACACCGTACAACTGGCGACCGTGTCAGCATGCACTGCGCCCAGGCCGCCACAGGAGTTGCTAGTGCGAGATGGGACAAGGACATCCTGGCCAGCCAAACCCTCCCCTAACCCGGACGACGCCGGGCCATTTGTGTGCACCCTCATGGGTGTCCCGGACGTGGCCGGCTGCGACACAGCCCGGGATCGAACCCGGATCTGTAGTGATACCTCAAGCACTACCGATGCAGTGCCTTAGACCGCTGCGCCACTCGGGAGGCCCTGAGAAACCCCTTTAGCTCTGGTTTCCTGCTTTGAAGCGCTTTGATCGGAGTGTAGTTGTGTGATCAGGAGATAGATGAAAAACACATCAAAACTGGTAAAGAGAAATGCAGTGAGACCACATGATTGGCATGGTATTAATATCTCCAGCCAAGGGGGGTGGATGGGTATAGGGAGAGATGTGGGGGGGGGGTCTGTTGGCCCCCTGGTAAGCAGTAACTACTCCTGCTCAACACAAATACTGTGTCTATAGGTGCACTCTAAATATAGACACAGACACTCATGCTCAAATGTACCTTGTATATTGTTATGCTATATTCTCCATAGTAGTAACAGATTAAAGGCCCAAGGCAGACATTTTTATCTCAATATCAAATCATTTCTGGGTAACAATTAAGTACCTTACTGTGATTGTTTTCAATCAAAATGGTCAAAAACAAAACAAAATAGCTTCTCAGCAAGAGCAATTTCTCAAGCAAAACTCCATCCCACCAAAACAGGCTGAAATTACAGGCGGTCTTTTCAAACAGCTCTTACACTTAAAGGGTGTTATCATATTTTTCACGATTTAACAGTATTGATCCACCTCATGTTTTTGACTGCACTGGGCCTTTAAAGGAAAAAGTGGGATTTGACTTGAACTAAGTTTGCTTTTCTCTTAAGGGATCTTTATTTAATGTTCTGTTTTTGATTTGTCTTTATTTTCATGAACTACCATTCACTGTTTTTGCTTCACTGTTCTTAAAATGATAAATCGAACCTTGTCTTTTGGTCAGCATGCCATAACACCAATAGAAAATACATTTCACACATCGTATTATTCCTTATCAAGTCTTAACTCACATCTGTCTGCGTCTGACGTTTTGTGAAAGAGATTTTAATTGATTTTTTCATACTATACACTTTTGTATTTCTTGGGAGATGATGACATTCAATAAGAATTTCAAAGGTGAATTTTTTATAATTACGTTTGTTTGACATTCTGCAGCGCAGAATTGAATTTCACAGCCAGTTAATGGTCTCTGAGACGTGTTGCAGTTGATACACTTTGGCGATAGAATATTATAACACAGCGACTTCGTTCCCACTACAGAAGACATGAGACCTAATTGAAGAAGATTGTGCACTTTTCTGCTCTTGGCGCTGTAGGTGATGTAGTGATGGGTTTACTGGTATGTTTCATTACTCACAGAAAAACAATAATTATTCAACCTTTTTCTTTTCTCATGTCAGTCGGAGGAATTGAACATCAGATTAGTAATATTCTCTTCATGTCAAAAATATCACGGAAAATGAAATGAATATCCTTCTTCCATTCTAAACACAACACAATGTAGACAACCCTTTGTAGACACTGGAGTTCTGTAATATAATCAATACAAATGATGACAATGATCATAATAATGGCTGTCCTTGTTGTTTTATAAAAGTGTTGTGAAAATTGTAAGAAGGTTAAAAGTATTTAAAGAAATTGTTCTTGTGTTTTTTTTTATTTGCTTTGGTTTTGTTATGATAATATATTATTGTGTACCTATTGTAAATATGAAGCACACCTATTTTGCAAGCCAAGGATTCACTTTGTACTGTTGTTATATATAAATAAACTTTGCTGGTTAAAAAACACATAGAGCTGAAATACACTGCCTTGTCTGATTGACACGAGAAGAAACTAATTGCCTCTGAGAATCAGACTAGGAGAATCCTGGGCAAGCATATTGCATGTATTAGCTACAGTACGACAGGTACAGGCAGTCATAAGTGGTAGATATTAGGTCTGGGAATTGCCAGGGACCTCACAATACGATATTATCATGATATATCGGTGGCGATACGATATGTATTGTGATTCTCATGATTCCATATGTGTTGGCCCAGTACATCACTGGGACAAGCTTCCTGCCATTCAGGACCTATATACTAGGCGGTGTCAGAGGAAGGCCCAAAAAAATGTCAAAGACTCCAGTCTCCCAAGTCATAGACTGTTCTCTCTGCTACCGCACAGCAAGCGGTACGGGAACACCAAGTCGAGGTCCAAAAGGCTCTATACCAGCTTCTACACCCAAGCCATAAGACTGCTGAACAATTAATAAAATGGCCACCCGGACTATTTACATTGACCCCCCCCCCCCCTTTGTTTTTACACTGCTGCTACTCGCTGTCTATTATACAGTGGGGAGAACAAGTATTTGATACACTACCGATTTTGCAGGTTTTCCTACTTACAAAGCATGTAGAGGTCTGTAATTTTTATCATGGTTACACTTCAATTGTGAGAGACGGAATCTAAAACAAAAATCCAGAAAATCACATTGCATGATTTTTAAGTAATTCATTTGCATTTTATTGCATGACGTAAGTATTTGATAAATCAGAAAAGCAGAACTTAATATTTGGTACAGAAACCTTTGTTTGCAATTACAGAGATCATACGTTTCCTGTAGTTCTTGACCAGGTTTGCACACACTGCAGCAGGGATTTTGTCCCACTCCTCCATACAGACCTTCTCCAGATTCCTTCAATGATAAACGCGAATCCGACCATCACCCCTGGTGAGACAAAACCACGACTCGTTAGTGAAGAGCACTTTTTGCCAGTCCTGTCTGGTCCAGCGACGGTGCGTTTGTGCCTTACAACAGGCCTACAAGCCCTCAGTCTAGCCTCTCTCAGCCTATTGCGGACAGTGTCCCACAGGTGTGATGTTCAGATGTACCGATCCTGTGCAGGTGTTGTTACATGTGGTCTGAAACTGCTATGACGATCAGTTGTCCGTCCTGTCTCCCTGTAGCGCTGTCTTAGGCGTCTCACAGTACGGACATTGCAATTTATTGTCCTGGTCACATCTGCAGTTATCATGCCTCCTTGCAGCATGCTTAAGGCACGTTCACGCAGATGAGCAGGGACCCTGGTCATCTTTCTTTTGGTGTTTTTCAGAGTCAGTAGAAAGGCCTCTTTAGTGTCCTAAATTTCCATAACTCTGACCTCAATTGCTACCATCTGTAAGCTGTTAGTGTCTTAACGACCGTTCCAAAGGTGCATTTTCATTAATTGTTAATGGTTCATTGAACAAGCACGGGAAACAGTGTTTAAACCCTTTACAATGAATATCTGTTATTTTGAGTTTTACAAATTATCTTTGATAGACAGGGTCCTGAAAAAGGGACATTTCTTTTTTTGCTGAGTTTTTATATATACATATTTGTTTGGATTTAGGAAAAAAAAACGCTTAGGTGGCCAGCCCAGGGATTTAAACAGCAGATATAACCATGAGAATGATGCCAAACATTGGTGAAATTCTTGGCTGGGCAGTTGAAGTAGCTACTGTGGTAGATTTCCAGAGTAACCACTCCACTATGAGCCCTTGCCCCAAGCTAGCTGACCCTGAATCAGTCATTAGCCATTAGTCACAGGGACCAAAGGGCTGCTATCTCATTCATCCCTTTTAGCTCAGGTTAATCCTGGGATGCAATCTAAACCCTGGCCACAATGGACACTCACACTGTGGCTAGCCGCTTAGCCGCTAACAAGATAACCCATCAATGAACACTCACATTGTAGTTAGACTCTAACGAGATAACCCATGCCTCTACTATGTGGAAGTGCAACCATTTGTCTTCTTCAGGCAGCAACATTAGCTCAGGCTGCACAATCCGACACACCATCGAGGCGGGAAGAATCACATTAGAATGGTAATAGATGCCCCACCGGGGGTGTCCTTAGAGGGCTAGTCTAAGGCTGAGGTTGACTACGCTGCTCCAGTTTAACCCATCACCAATACTAGTGCCTGAAAGGGCGTAGGTGGGCTGTAGCATCAAATATTTCAGAATCTTGTAATGAATCTAACTGGGGAAGCAGGACTTAAACTGGCACATCTCTTAAATGCAACCTTCGAGCAGGATATGAACCAGCTCTTGATTGCTAAATAGCACAGATTGTACCTCTAAACCTCCATGAATAAGCCCCTCCAACCCACATGGTTGGAGGTCAGTGTGTCTAATGTATGATTAGCAGGCAAGGCCGATGTTCAGTACATGAAGTCCACAAGATCCTTATGATCCTTCATCAATATTGAGCCAGATTGTAACTGGACAGACAGGCTAATCAGCTGGTGATGGCTGGATATTCATATTTAAAAGCAGGATTTCTTACACTTTGCATAGGTATTTCACTCATTCTGCACATTTCATTTTCTGATTGCAAAATATTAGAAACAATGCATCCGAATCTGTCTCAATCACATTAGATGAAATCCTCCCCCAGAGGCAATCCTGTGGTTTGGTCCCTAACAGTTAGAGATATGGTCCCAGGTCATAGGTTCTGATCTGGCTCTGTGCAACTGAGAGCTTTGGCTGAAGGTGAGGTGTCAGTGTCGGAAGCTCTTGTCTGATGCTCAGACACACTTTATCCCCCATACCCCATCACAATATCCACCAGATCCAAGCCACCCAGCCCTAAATGTATCCCCATTCCCCAGAGCATGGGCTGTTCCTGTATTTTCTTCAGGGGAGGGACCTAGACATACTGTATCCCCCATACCCCAGCCAAAACTCCAACCTCTGTCCCCCATCCCCACGGCGGCCACCCTTGCCCCAGTCTTATTCCCCATCCCCAGTTCCCTACCCCACCCCTATTCCTGCCTCCAGTATTTACTTCAAGGGAGGGATAATCCCTGCAGTGCTGTAATCCTGTACTGCTGAGACCAATTCAAACCCATATGGGACTTAATGCCCTGTAATGCCTTTACAAGGATGATGTATAAAGCTGACATTCCATTCGTTCTGGGTGGGATTCCCTGCTAGGCAAATTTTGAAATAATTAATGTAAGTTGGTAGAAGACGTAGGTTAGGTTATTTCAACCCGATTTTTGATGTATGGGTTATTAACTTCAATATGAAACAAAACCAGCCACTTCTACTCTCTGTGCCTTTTTTAGCTATTGTCATACAACTTTGGGTTGTTATTGTTCCTTTGTTGGGGTTGCATTGCCTTGACATCCTAATTCAGGGTTGCCTTGGAGCATTGTGGCATGGTGTACCTGTCACCTGCCTGCCACCTATCCTTTCAAAGCCCGAGGGCACCGTGCCTGGATCACCATGTGTTGTTGATAATTGTATATTCCACTGACACTCAGAATTACTGCTGAAAGTTTGGTGCATGACAGCAAACCGAACAGCTAAGACAAAGTTTCCTGTGTGTATTCCATGGCTCTCAGTTAAAAGCATTCAGATTGTTGAGGGCTTTTTGGAAGTGGATCTGGCCTGTTTCACTTTGCATAAGATTCCTCCAGCTGCAATGTCCATGGCTATCAACTCTCACTATCAGTCAGAATGGAGGATAGGTCCCTGGTACCTTAGGGAAGGATTTGTTAGAGGATATAAGAAGGCTCTTCCTCATGAAGCTCCCCTCTCACCTGTCACAGGGATGGAGGAGGAGAGAATGAGAAATGTGGAGTGACAGACTTGGAGAGAAAAGGACAAATTGAGAGGAGAGGAAAAGGGGAGGCAAAGAAAGATGGAGTGAGTGGAGTGAAAGGAAAAAAATTGTCAGGGAGATGAAGAGATAATGATTTGGAAAGTCAGAGGAAGTGCCGGAAGAGAGAAAAAAGGCAGCAAGGAGGAAGAGAGAGTGAGGGAGAGAGATAATCCAGGTGTCATTAGTTGTTGGCACAAGGTCTATTTATAGTATTGTGTCCAGCTGATGTCTACCACTCTCAGTGTGTTCTCCAGCCCTCTCGGTCCCTCTTATAATTTCTACGGTTACTCTCCTGGCTGGTAATAAAGATAATCACCTTAGATTTCCTTCATGCCTCATTTCTCCCGCTGACTGGTCGCTACAATACAGAAAGGTTCTAGTCTAGCCTGTCTCTCTCTGATTGATTCTCCACAGCCAGGCCTTATCAGTAGACTGCTTGGCAGGCCAGGTGAGGGCCACGCCATATACAAACACCAGAAGAGACCGTTTAGTCAGAGTCTCAGAGAGACGGTACGCGATTGGCCTCGGATTAGCCTGGATCGTTTGATGTGGTCATGATGATATTATGTGGGTGAGACACAGGCCAGATGAGATCTGGTACTATGATGGGCTAGCAGCTGGTGTGTAGTTAGTCCCCGAGCTAGGGGAATATAGGGACACTGGAGGAGGTTTGAGATTATTTAAACTTTAAATGGCTGCCAGTTGGAACACTAAACCTCTCATAAAGAAGAAAGCAACATGGCCTCCAACAGTTCTGTCAAAGGAGTTTTGACTTATTTGATATTTTGAGTTACATGCTCTCATAGAGCTAGGCCTGTTGATTTTAAGTGTCACTAGAAGCCCTTGTTTTGCCCAGAAACCCTTTGTGTTGTCTTCTTGCCTATTTATGGTCCCGGTGCCTCCGTGGTCAACCCCAGGCTACACAACAATGCAGATAAGTGTTCTAGAGCTATGGACAAGTTTTCTATCTTGTCCACACACACAATTCCTCTCCTTCCCTATATGAGCCCAACATGTCCTATGCCCATAGATGTAGCTCTTTTTTACTCCTTCCTTCACCATTTGCTTTCAATCCTTTATTTCAACCATTATCACTATTTGCTAAACACAGCCTGTTGCCCCCCCCCCCCCCCCCCCCCCCCCTCCAATATACTGTTCAAAGCAAGCCATCTGTTACATAAAATGTGAGGAATACATCTAAACCCACCCCTCCTTTTCTCTTTCTATTTATCTCCCTCTGTCTCTCTTCCTCTTCCCTCACTCTTTATTTCCCTTGTTCCCACTATCCTTTCTCACCGTGCTCCCTTGGATCCATTGTCCAGAGAGAGTGAACGTGCCTGGGGTAGCAAGGGCTCGCTTTCGGCATACTTCTTTCAGAATTATTAAAGGCTGAGGAGTTTCTGTGAAATTAATATTTTATGTAGAGGAACGGAGCGGAGCGCTCTTCCTTTCCCCCAAGCCCAGAACAACTCTTCAGAGGGGTTGAGGTGAGACGTCACACCCCCTTGCCTCCACCCTCACCACCACTACAAAACTACAAACACCCCATCCATACCTTTTTAGTAGAATTACATTCTCCACACATAGGAAGAGATGTGCTTCTATGAATGTATACTGTACATTACACATTGATACATACATGTACTGGTCCAGTTCTTCTAGTTCAACTGCTTTGAGAGCAGGTTTAGGTTGTATCTGTTTTTTCTCTCACGCACACACACACTTTCTCTTCTTCCCTCTCCAGTTCTTTGTTCACTACCACCTACCATGTTATCTGTGTCAAGAATATTGATGTGTTTCTAATTCTAAGCCATGACGCTCTGATTCTAGGATATAATACGTATATATAAATATATAAGCTAAAACTGCCTGATGTTGTATGTTTGTGTTGAGTGACTGTTTGGAGAGAGCATGGAAGAGCTTTGGACTGGACTTTTGATTCATTGAATGGCCACAAGAGTACAGTATTGAGCAGGCCAAAAATGTCTCTGCTTTCTATCAACTGCAGTTTAGTTTCAGAAACCTAGTCTTACAGTGTCATCTTGTGGCTAACTCAATAATAGCCCCTATTTGTAGTCAAATTCACTAATGTATCACACAATATGTTCTGGGTGGCAAAGCCTGAATGCAATGAAACCAAACCACACAGTAAAACAAAGTATGCTCATGTCACGGTTGTATTGAATGGTTGTCAACGGTCAACCTCAGCCTCATGTCATAGTGTTATAGCTCATTAGAACATAGCACATAAGGAGTCTGCAGTGCAGATCATCTAAAGTTAATCTAACATTGGACTGCTTAGACGGCTGACTGACTATACAGTATGACTTACTTAATTGTAGAGAAAGGGCTCCAAAGATGTATCCATCCAGCAGTGTGATATAATCAGAGCCGTCTGGGTTCTGCTTAATGAATTAATCCCACAAGCCTGATCTGAGCCGAGAACTTGAGAGGAACCAACATGGTCCTCAACGAGGACTTCTCTGAAGCTGTGTGCCAGAGGCGGAAAAAACGTATCCCAGCTATGACAGCTGCCAGAGAGCATGGGAACATTGCTTACATCAGCTAAGACAGTGTGATTGTCCACCCTCCATCCCAAAAGCCTGTGAGGAATGAGAGAGCCAAGCATAAAGGTCAGTAGCTACAGTCACACACACAAAATGTTTTACACACACATTTATTAATCTCCGATAAAATAAGGAAAGGCCTAAGAGTAGCCCATATTAATATGTAGCCTTAGAAATAAGGTTCATGAAATCAATAACTTGCTAACATCGGATAAAATTCATATACTGGCCATCTCTTAAACACACTTAGATAATTCCTTTGATGCAGCAGTAGCAATATAACATCTACAGAAAAGACAAGAATGCCTATGGGGGAGGTGTTGCTGTATATGTTCAGAGCCATATTCCTGTAAAATTAAGAGAGGAACTCATGTCAAAATCATCTAAATCCTCTTCTTTTGGGGTGGTGCCATAGACCACCAAGTGCTATTGACAATATGTGTGCAATGCTTGATAATGTGCGTGACATTAACAGAGGTCTATTTTCTGGGTGACCTGAACATTGACTGGTCAGCAACTACTGTAGCTGTCCTCTCGAGGGGGAGCTTCTAACTGTAATATGACCCAGCTCAACCAACTATAGTGCATACCAATAGTGTTGGATCTGTGACATTCACTTATATTGATCATATCATAATGCTGCAGAGCTTTGCTCCAAAGCAATATCAGTTTCCATTGGCTGTAGTGACCTTAACATTGTGTCCATAACAAGGAAAACCAAAGTGCCAAAGTTTGGGCCTAGTGTAATTTCTAAGAGATCATATGAAATATTTTCTCAGAACTTTTGTTGAAGATGTAAAAAATGAACAGTATGTTGGTCTGATGTGTATGAGGAAGGGAATCTCGATGCAGAACTGGAAGTATTTATAAAACTATTAATGCCAATTGTTGACAAGCATGCACCTGTTTAAGAAACTAACTGTGAGAACTGTTAGAGCCATCTGGATTAATGCTGTTTTACATCACGTGCCCTTGCATGGTTGGAGAGGTATGTATCCAATAGAATAGAAAGTGTTCTTCAATTGAAACTTCTCTAACATCAGAAATATACAGCGGAGTGTACCTCAGGGCATTCTGGTACTGACTGCAACTCCTTATGTAGAGTGTGGAATCATCCGCATACATAGTCATTCTAGCTTTGTGTAAGACCAGTGGTCTTCTTATTGCTTCCACTAGATATCAAAAGTCTGCATACATAGTCATTCTAGCTTTGTGTAAGACCAGTGGTCTTCTTATTGCTTCCACTAGATATCAAAAGTCTGCATACATAGTCATTCTAGCTTTGTGTAAGACCAGTGGTCTTCTTATTGCTTCCACTAGATATCAACAGTCCGCATACAGACCAGTGGTCTTACACAAAGCTAGAATGACTATGTTTGGGGATGATTCCACACTCTACATAAGGAGTTGCAGTCAGTACCAGAATGGGTGATTAATAATAAACTGATCTTAAATACATTTTAAACTAAAAGCATTGTATTTGGTTCAAAACATTCTCTATGGCCTAAACCTTACTGGCTCTCCAGAGGGTGGTGTGGTCAGCCCAGTGCATCACTAGGGGCACACTGCCTGCCCTCCATGACATCTACAGCACCCAGTGTCACAGGAAGGCCAAGAAGATCATCAAGGACCTTAGCCACCCGAGCCAAGACTGTTCACCCCGCTGCCATCTAGAAGCCGGAGACAGTACACGTGCATCAAAGCTGGGATCGAGAACTGAAAAACATCATCTCTCTCCAGGCCATCAGACTGTTAAATAGTTGCCACTAGCCGGCCTCCGCCCAGTACCCTGCCCTGCACCTTGAACAAAAATATAAACGCACACTGAACAAAAATACAGTGCCTTGCGAAAGTATTCGGCCCCCTTGAACTTTGCGAACTTTTGCCACATTTCAGGCTTCAAACATAAAGATATAAAACTGTATTTTTTTGTGAAGAATCAACAACAAGTGGGACACAATCATGAAGTGGAACGACATTTATTGGATATTTCAAACTTTTTTAACAAATCAAAAACTGAAAAATTGGCCGTGCAAAATTATTCAGCCCCTTTACTTTCAGTGCAGCAAACTCTCTCCAGAAGTTCAGTGAGGATCTCTGAATGATCCAATGTTGACCTAAATGACTAATGATGATAAATACAATCCACCTGTGTGTAATCAAGTCTCCGTATAAATGCACCTGCACTGTGATAGTCTCAGAGGTCCGTTAAAAGCGCAGAGAGCATCATGAAGAACAAGGAACACACCAGGCAGGTCCGAGATACTGTTGTGAAGAAGTTTAAAGCCGGATTTGGATACAAAAAGATTTCCCAATCTTTAAACATCCCAAGGAGCACTGTGCAAGCGATAATATTGAAATGAAAGTATCAGTATCAGACCACTGCAAATCTAACAAGACCTGGCCGTCCCTCTAAACTTTCAGCTCATACAAGGAGAAGACTGATCAGAGATGCAGCCAAGAGGCCCATGATCACTCTGGATGAACTGCAGAGATCTATAGCTGAGGTGGGAGACTCTGTCCATAGGACAACAATCAGTCATATATTGCACAAATCTGGCCTTTATGGAAGAGTGGCAAGAAGAAAGCCATTTCTTAAAGATATCCATAAAAAGTGTCGTTTAAAGTTTGCCACAAGCCACCTGGGAGACACACCAAACATGTGGAAGAAGGTGCTCTGGTCAGATGAAACCAAAATTGAACTTTTTGGCAACAATGCAAAACGTGATATAAAACGAGAGATATAAGAAAGATCAGGAAACATTTTTTCAATATTTTTATTGTATTTTTTTTTTTACATGTATTTAAACTTAATTTTGGCACTTAACAGTCTCCATATATACTTCAATACACTTTTTCAACTGATACCGGGGCCCTTCAGACAAGTGTTATGAGGCCTGTAGGCCTGATGTCCTAGAGCAAAACAACCAATGTACTTGTTCATGAGAGTCTCACCATTCCACAGAGGGTTCATATAAGTGTGTACCCAAACTGTTTCGACGCTACAGACAGAAACTGGCAGAAATCAGCTGTACCGAGTCCCAAGACACTTTGTAGAACAAAAAGGAGAAGGGTCATAATCATTTGTAGGCTAAGCTGTTTGGACGCTACAGACGATTTTGTTAGGAGACCGACTTTCGGGATGTCTCATGGTCTGACAAACATCGCTCTGTCACCTTTCACCGCAGATGAGGATGTGCGTCATTGACGGATGTGGTGGATTGAGACACATCCAATGTAAAAAAATACGTAGCTTAAACAAACATATTTTTTATGGGGATGTTATTATGCTAATGAACTTTCCACGGGGTTTGATCATCGACATGCATCATGTTGCAACAAGACACTAAAGTAATACTGCAAAACATTTGGCAAAGAAATTAACTTTTTGTCCTGAATATAAAGTGTTACGTTTGGGGCAAATCCAATACAACATTACTGAATACCACTTTCCATATTTTCAAGCATAGTGGTGGCTGCATCATATTATGGATATGCTTGTAATTGTTAACTTCTTAGTGATCCCTTCGCCCGCCAATCCCGTTAACGGGATTGATTTGACAACACCCAGTGAAATAACAGGGCGCCAAACTCAAAAACAGAAATACTCAAAATAATAATTCAGAAATCATACAAGTGTTATACACTGGTTTAAAGATGAACTTCTTGTTAATCCAGCCACAGTGTCAGATTTCAAAAAGGCTTTACGGCGAAAGCAAACCATGCTATTATCTGAGGACAGCACCCCAGCAAACATACACATGAAAATCATAATTCAACCCACCAGGCGCGACACAAAAGTCAGAAATAACAATATAATTCATGCCTTACCTTTGAAGATCTTCTTCTGTTGGCACTCCAATATGTCCATTAAACGTCACAAATGGTCCTTTTGTTCGATAAATGTCTTCTTTATATCCCCAAAACGTCCATTTATTTGGCGTGTTTGATTCAGAAAATACACCGGTTCCAACTCGCACATCATGACTACAAAGTATCTAATAAGTTACCTGTAAACTTGATCCAAACATTTTAATCAACTTTCCTAATCCAACTTTAGGTATTTTTAAACGTAAATAATTTTAAAAAATTAAGATGAAATAAACTGTGTTCAATACCGGACGAAAACAAAGTGGAGCGAGCTTTCAGGTCGCGCGCCCCAATCACAACAGTCCACTTGGCTATCCACCCAGATAGGAAATGGCTACTTCTTCATTTCTCAAAGGAAAAGCATCAACCAATTTTTAAAGACATCTAGTTGAAGCAATAAGAACTGCAAGCAGGTGCCTTAGAAATCTAGATCCACATAGAAAATCCATTGAAAAGAGAGTGACCTAAAAAAAAACATTTCTGGATGGTTTGTATTCGTGGTTTCGCCTGCCAAGTTCTGTTATACTCACAGACATCATTTTAACAGTTTTAGAAACTTTAGAGTGCTTTCTATCCAAATCTACCAATATGCATATCCTAGCTTCTGGGCCTGAGTAGCAGGCAGTTTACTTTGGGCACACTTTTCATCTGGACGTGAAAATAGTGGCCCCTAGCCTTAAGAAGTTTTAAGGACTGGGGAGTTTTTCAAGATAAAAAAATAAATAGAAGGGAGCTAAGCACAGGCAAAATCCTAGAGGAAATCCTGGTTAAGTCTGCTTTACACTAGACACTGGGAGATGAAATCACTTTTTTAGCAGGACAATAACCTAAAACCCAAGGCCAAATCTACACTGGAGATGCTTATCAAGAAGACAGTCAATGCTGAGTTACAGTTTTGACTTAAATCTACTTGAAAAGTGATGGCAAAACCTGAAAATGTTTTCACTTTGTCGTTATAGGGTATTGTGTGTAGATGGGTCATGGATAAAAAAACAAACATTGAATTCATTTAGATTCTGTAAAACAACCAAATGTGGAATAAGTCAAGGGGTATGACTACACACAATATCCCGTAATGACAAAGCGAAAACAGTTTTTTAAAACAATTTTGCAAAAATAAAATAAATAAAATACGTTATACCTTATTTACATAAGTATTCAGACCCTTGGCTATGAGACTAGATATTGAGCTCAGGTACATCATGTTTCCATTGATCTTCCTTGAAATGTTTCTACAACTTGATATTAGTCCACCTGTGGTAAATTCAATTGATTGGACATGGTTTGGAAAGGCACACACCTGTCTATATAAGGTCCCACAGTTGACAGTGCATGTCACAGAAAAAACCAAGCCATGAGGTCACCTCATGTTTCAGCATCATAAGCACTACCTCATGTTGCAAGGATCTGTACACAATTCCTGGAAGCTGAAAATGTCTTAGTTCTTCCATGGCCTGCATACTCACCAGACATGTCACTCACTCATTGAGCATGTTTGGGACGCTCTGGATTGACGTGTACGACAGCGTGTCCCAGTTTCCGCCAATATCCTGCAACTCCGCACAGCCATTGAAAAGGAGTGGGACAATATTCCACAGGCCACAATCAACAGCCCAATAAACTCTACGCAAAGAAGATGTGTTGTGCTGCATGAGGCAAATGGTGGTCACTCCAGATACTGACTGGTTTTCTGATCCACGCCCCTACCTTTTTAAGGTATCTGTGACCTGTGAACAGATTTATATCTGAATTCCCAGTCATGCGAGCCTAATGAATTTATTTAGATTGACTGATTTCCTGATATGAACTGTAACTCAGATAAAATCTTTGAAATTGTTGCATGTTGCGTTTTATTTTTGTTCAGTATAGTTTGGATGTAGTGAACTACTTTTTCAAAGTAACTTTAGTTAGGTAAATTACATTTTTGTTGAAGTGGCAATCAGCATTCAAAATAATAAAGCATTTTCCCAGCCCGTTTCGGTAAAGAGCTGCAGGATGGGGCTGTGAAATGTAACCACTCTGAAATTCATAGACAGCGCTATGGATGCAATGACTGACATCCATGATATTAAAATGATAGTTTTAACCATGTTTTGAGTGTATATAGTGTTTGTTCACATTTACTTTGTTTATAAAACTTTGGCTTCAAAACAAGCCTATATTTTGAGTTTTGTACTGGTACAACCTTTGAACTAAGCTCACAAGTTATATTCTTAAATAATCAATAGGTACATATGATTAATTTAAAAGGCCCAACTGCAGATGGCCCCTAGCTTTATTGTAGATTAATTTCTTCCCATGTTAAGTAATTGTTAAACTATATTTTCAGTGGCTTCCCCAACACTGGTGAGAACATACTGTATACATGTTCAGATCACATACGTATCTGTTCATGTCTCTGTCTTTCTCTTGTTCTCTGCTTTCCTGTTCTCCTTAGTCTATAGAGTTTAGCAGCATAGTTCAGGTGAAACCCAGAGCCCCTCTAACCCTACACATAAATCACTGCCAATTAGTGGTTGTTACGGACCCCTCCCTTCCTCTTTCTCTCTCCCCTGGCTCTGGACCTGGACTACCAGGGGAGAGGGAAATCAAATGACATTTTATTTGTCACATGCACCGAATACACTTTTTGGTTACTACATGATTCCATATGTGTTATTTCATAGTTTTGATCTCTTCACTATTATTTGTATTATATGAGGAGGTGTGCCCAAACGTTTGACTATACTATATATACAGTTGAAGTAGGAAGTTTACATACACTTAGGTTGGAGTCATTAAAACGCATTTTTCAACCACTCCACAAATTTCTTGTTTTGGTAAGTTGGTTAGGACATCTACTTTGTGCATGACACAAGTCATTTTTACAACAATTATTTACTGACAGATTATTTCACTTATTTATTTTATTTATTTATTTTATTTTACCTTTATTTAACCAGGTAGGCAAGTTGAGAACAAGTTCTCATTTACAATTGCGACCTGGCCAAGATAAAGCAAAGCAGTTCGACAGATACAACAACACAGAGTTACACATGGAGTAAAACAAACATACAGTCAATAATAAAGTATAAACAAGTCTATATACAATGTGAGCAAATGAGGTGAGAAGGGAGGTAAAGGCAAAAAAAGGCCTTGGTGGCAAGGTAAATACAATATAGCAAGTAAAACACTGGAATGGTAGTTTTGCAATGGAAGAATGTGCAAAGTAGAAATAAAAATAATGGGGTGCAAAGGAGCAAAATAAATAAATAAATTAAATACAGTTGGGAAAGAGGTAGTTGATAGGGCTAAATTATAGGTGGGCTATGTACAGGTGCAGTAATCTGTGAGCTGCTCTGACAGTTGGTGCTTAAAGCTAGTGAGGGAGATAAGTGTTTCCAGTTTCAGAGATTTTTGTAGTTCGTTCCAGTCATTGGCAGCAGAGAACTGGAAAGAGAGACGGCCAAAGAAAGAATTGAATTATAATTATAATTATAACTTATAATTCACTGTATCACAATTCCAGTTGGTCAGAAGTTTCCATACACTAAGTTGACTGTGCCTTTAAACAGCTTGGAAAATTTTTAAAAATTATGTCATGCTTTAGATGCTTCTGAAAGGCTAATTGACAACATTTGAGTCAATTGGAGGTGTACCTGAAGATGTATTTCAAGGCCTACCTTCAAACTCAGTGCCTCTTTGCTTGATATCATGGGAAAATGAAAATAAATCAGCCAAGACCTCAGAAAAAAATGATAGACATCCACAAGTCTGGTTCATCCTTGGGAGCAATTTCCAAACGCCTGAAGGTACCACGTTCATCTGTACAAACAATAGTACGCAAGTATAACACCATGGGACCATGCAGCTGTCATATCACTCAGGAAGGAAACGTTCTGTCTCCTAGAGATGAACGTACTATGGTGCAAAAATTGCAAATCAATCCCAGAACAACAGCAAAGGACCATGTGAAGAAGCTGGAGGAAACAGTATCTATATCCAAAGTATATCCAAAGTATCTATATCCACAGTAAAACAAGTCCTATATCGACATAACCTGAAAGGCCGCTCAGCAAGGAAGAAGCCACTGCTCCAAACCACCATTAAAAAGCCAGACTACTGTTTGCAACTGCACATGGGGACAAAGATGGTACTTTTTGGAGAAATGTCCTCTGGTCTGAGGAAACAAAAATAGAACTGTTTGGCCATGATGACCATTGTTATGTTTGGAGGAAAAAGGGGGAGGCTTGCAAGCCGAAGAACACCATCCCGACCGTGAAGCACGGGGATGGCAACATCATGTTGTGGGGGCGCTTTGCTGCAGGTGCACTTCACACAATAGATGGCTTCATGAGGAAGGAATATTATGTGGATATATTGAAGCAACATCTCAAGACATCTGTCAGGAAGTTAAAGCTTGGTCGCAAATGGGTCTTCCAAATGGACAGTGACCCCAAGCACACTTCCAAAATTGTTGCCAAAATAGCTTAATAGCTTAAGGACAACAAAGTCAAGGTATTGGAGTGGCCATCACAAAGCCCTGACCTCAACCCTATAGAAAATGTTTGGGCAGAACTGAAAACACGTGTGCGAGCAAGGAGGCCTACAAACCTGATTCAGTTACACCAGCTCTGTCAGGAGGAATGGGCCAAAATTCACCCAACTTATTATGGGAAGCTTGTGGAAGGCTATCCGAAACGTTCTGACCCAAGTTAAACAATTTAAAGGCAACGCTACCACATACTGAGTGTATAGTGGTGATCCTAACTGGTCTAAAGCAGGGATTCTGTACTAGGATTAAATGTCAGGAATTGTGAAAAACTGTATTTGGCTAAGGTGTATGTAAACTTCCGACTTCAACTGTATATAACTTCGAAAAAAAATAAATGTCCTCTCACTGTCAACTGCATTTATTTTCAGCAAACTGAACATGTATAAATGTTTGTATGAACATAACCAGATTCAACAACTGAGACATAAACTGAACAAGTTCCACAGACATGTGACTAACAGAAATGTAATCATTTGTCCCTGAACAAAGGGGGGGGGGGGGGGTCAAAATCAAAAGTAAGTCAGTATCTGGTGTGGCCACCAGCTGCATGAAAAACTGCAGTGCATCTCCACCTCATGGACTGCACCAGATTTGCCAGTTCTTGCTGTGAGATGTTACCCAACTCTTCCACCAAGGCACCTGCAAGTTCCCGGACATTTCTGTGAGGACTGGTCCTAGCCCTCACCCTCCAATCCAACAGGTCCCAAATGTGCTCAATGGGATTGAGATCCGGGCTCTTCGCTGGCCATGGCAGAACACTGATATTCCTGTCTTGCAGGAAATCATGCACAGAACGAGCAGTATGGCTGGTGGCAATTACATATACACAGAATGAATCATACCTTGATTACAAATGATGTCATAAAGGAAAACGTCCCTAGCGGACAGAACAGATATGACAGCTGGTTACATAGTGAAAGAGCGGGAAGACTTGAAGAACAAGGGGAGAAGCGATGTCTCTATTGGGCCGTAGGCAGCTACTCTATCGTAAATACAGAATCTTATGCATTCTAAATTACCGCCCATTTGGAAAACGAAAATACAATAAATATTTACTCTGAGCTGCGCTTCAATAGGTTGGTGGTAGATGGAAGGCCGTGTTGCCCAACAGAGTCCTTTGTCAGAAGAGTGTCTCTGGTGGTGAGCGGGATACGTTGTAGTGTCGTCGTTCTGTGGTAGATGGGATATTCTGTCCGTCCTTTCCTAGCCCACGTTTACAGCGGCCGCTCTAACTCAACGGTTAGGAGGTATCACTTTTGTAGTGAATAAGAGTTCAAAGTTCATACCATTCGCAACCAAGGTTGGTTGGCTTCGTTCTGTAGTTATCTGAATCCTTCTGACATCGGATCGTCATCCTAATGTACCCAGAACATGAGGTTACATTTTCGTCAAGGGCTTATATAGTGAAGAGAGAAGGGTGTGTTTCATAGTTTGTAGCCCATGTCTCTTCACAGGGGTGGGCCACTGATTGAGCAGAGCCCTAACCTCATGAAAACCCAATTCTCTCATTTAGAAGCTAAAATTACATTTAATATTTTCAGCAAATAATTGTATATTTAAACATTTGAATTTCACAACAATTCCATGTGAATCTGATAACTAGAATGTGTAGACTTTCCCAGATACAGTTTAGGTCATCCTGTCATCAGTCATAATGTCTCAGATGACAACCGAACTGACATCATATTCATTCAGTACCAACGCATATTTTCAACTGGTTCCATTACCAAAACATGGTTCCTTTCCCTCCACTTGTTTGATGTTCCCAGACTCTCTGTTTAACAAAGGCTATTCAAGAGTCCCTCTGTAGAGTCAAGAGAGAGGGAAGGGAGAAAGGTATTTATGGGGAGGTCATAAACCTTACCCACAGGCCAACGTCATGACAAAGGTGAACCTACGCCCCAGTCTGAGGTCTTGAGCACTATGGAGCAGGTTTTCGTCAAGGATCTCTCTGTACTTTGCCACTCTAGCATAAAGGCCTTATCTGTAGAGTGCTGCAGAGATGGATGTCCTTCTGGAAGGTTCTCCCATCTCCATAGAGGAATTCTGGAGCTCTGTCAGAGTAACCATTGGGTTCTTGGTCGCCTCCCTGACCAAGGCACTTCTCCCCTGATTGCTCAGTTTGGCCAGATGGTCAGCACTAGAGCCTTGGGGGTTCCAGATTTCTTCCATTTAAGAATGATGGATGCCACTTTGTTCTTGGGAACCTTTAATGCTGCAGAAATGTTTTGGTACCCTTTCAGATCTGTGCCTCTACAAAATCCTGTCTCGGAGCTCAACGGACAATTCCTTTGACCTCATGGCTTGGTTTTTGCTGTGACATGCACTGTCAACTGTGGGATCTTATATAGACAGGTGTGTGCCTTTCCAAATCATGTCCAATCAATTGGATTTACCACAGGTGGACTCCAATCAAGTTGTAGAAACATCTCAAGGATGATCAATGAAAACAGGATGCACCTGAGCTCAATTACGAGTCTCATAGCAAAAGGTCTGAATACTTATGTAAATAAGGTATCTGTTTTTATTTTTAATACATTTGCAAAAATGACTAAAAACCTGTTTTCACTTTGTGATTATGGGTATTGTGTGTAGATTAATGCGGGGGGAAAACTATTGAATCCATTTTAGAATATAGCTGTAATGTAACAAAATGTGGAAAAAGGGAAAGGGTTTGAATGCTTTCCGAATGCAGTGTATACATACTGATATATAACTAGTGAAGGTGAGGGCGACGTCAAAAACAATGATGCAGTCAAACTCACAGTGAGGCTAATATCTGTCAACTTTCTACTGTAGAAGCAATTGAGCGCACTCAAGAGTTCCTAGTAATAACATGTTTGCATGTTATCTAAGTTGTTGTGCTTGCTTTTCCGATTTTAAGATGGCTTGGTTTTTTTGTGTTGAGCTTCATCAAATTAAGCTGGTTTCTTATTTTTGGGGGGACTGCGTGTGTGTGTGCAGGTTAGGGGTTTCACACTGTGTGTGTGCGTGCGTGTGTGTGTGTGTGTGTGTGTGTGTGTGTGTGTGTGTGTGTGTGTGTGTGTGTGTGTGTGTGTGTGTGTGTGTGTGTGTGTGTGTGTGTGTGCGTGCGTGCGTGTGTGTGCAGGTTAGGGATTTCACACTGTGTGTGTGTGTGCGTGCGTGTGTGTGTGTGTGTGTGTGTGTGCGTGCGTGTGTGTGTGCAGGTTATGGGTGTAACGTGGTGTGTGTGTGTGTGTGTGTGTGTGTGTGTGTGTGTGTGAGTGCGTGTGTGTGTGCGTGCGTGCGCGCGTGTGTGTAGGTTATGGGTGTAACGTGGTGTGTGTGTGTGTGTGTGTGTGTGTGTGTGTGTGTGTGTGTGTGTGTGAGTGCGTGTGTGTGTGCGTGCGTACGTGCGAGCGTGCTTGCGTACGTGTGTGTGTGCAGGTTATGAGTGTAACGTGGTGTGTGTGTTTGGTGTTGGCGGGGCTCTCTGGGTTGGTTTTATGAACAATAGGAGGATTCTCTCTCCTGAGACAGTTTTTTAAAGAGGAACAGCTGTAAGGAGTGAAGTGGATAGGGCTTAGAGAGGGAGAGAGAATCTGACCTCTTGTAATCAAAAATGTTATCTACGTAATCCCCCAAAGTAATTATTTATCATGAGGGCCATAAACAATAACTAGTCATGCTGCATACTCAAAGGAAGGTTAAAATCTCACCTTTCTGGAAAAACAGTTATAAATATCTGAGTTGTAGTCACTTTTGAGGACAAAAGCCAAGTACACAGTACAAAAATATGAAAATGTGAAACATTTTATGATGAATTTCCTATTCAACAAAGATGCATGAGTTAGGCTTGTCACCTTAACTGTAAAATACATATTTGTATGTTTAGTGTGAGAGTAAATGTGCATATTTTCTAAAGGTCTCTCTTGATCAAAACATCTGCACCCATCGCTGTGAACATCTCACAGAGCTCTAGCTTGGCTTCCAGAACTTGTTATGAACTCTCCTTTCATCTCATATTAATCTTGTCCGCCTACGACAAACATAACATGTTTTTTGTTTAAAATCTATACATTATTTTAGATTACTGGTTATAAATCGATCTCTGAATATGCTAACGGAATGAAACCACTCTCTCCTGCTGTGTTATGGTGTAAGGATGCTAGGCATTGTTAGTGGATGTGAGATAGGGTTCAGCCAGGAGTTAATGGACAGCCGGAAGAGCTGGTAGGAGGGACATCCCAGCTTCAAGTGGTGTCAGATTTAACACCCTGCTTCACACAGGCAGAAGAGACAAACTCCTGTGTCCGTGAAGAATCAGGTCTACTGCTCAATGCATGCCATTTCGATCTGTGGTGTACAGATATCGATTTATTAGAAAAATGTTGGTCAGTACCGGTACAAGAACCATGTTTTCCATCTAAGAGGTGGAGGGAGGAGGATAAAGAATGAAGTGAACTTGGATCTAGTCCTTCATGTTTTGGAAAGTCCATTACAGACGACTCCAAATCAATAAAACATGCAGGGCATGCATGTCAGAACGGAATAGATGCAGATTGAGAGAGCAAATAACTTGGACTATATTGCAACTTATTGATGGGCTCCATGTCAAGTGGCCAGCACTGTATGTTTAGACTACCATAATAATACCATAATCTTTCTCTCTTTCTTTCTCTCTCTCATAGGACCTGAGCCCTAGGACCATGCCTCAGGACTACCTGGCATGATGACTCCTTGCTGTCCCCAGTCCACCTGGCTGTGCTGCTGCTCCAGTTTCAACTGTTCTGCCTGTGATTATTATTATTTGACCATGCTGGTCATTTATGAACATTTGAACATCCTGGCCATGTTCTGTTATAATCTCCACCCGGCACAGCCAGAAGAGGACTGGCCACCCCACATAGCCTGGTTCCTCTCTAGGTTTCTTCCTAGGTTTTGGCCTTTCTAGGAAGTTTTTCCTAGCCACCGTGCTTCTACACCTGCATTGCTTGCTGTTTGGGGTTTTAGGCTGGGTTTCTGTACAGCACTTTGAGATATCAGCTGATGTATGAAAGGCTATATAAATACTTTTGATTTGATTTGATTAATAATAAAGGTAACCTATTTGTTAAGAATACATTTAGATATTTACATTCAAAGGCAGTGCTGCCTTCCAAGAACATGATGCAATACCATGGTTGTTGCGTTGGTGAGGGCTACATTGTGTTTCCTTCCTTCCTGTTTGCCTCCGTCTTGCCTGACAGTCTGTTTCCCTCTGGTGTTGTCCGTAGTCTTCCCTCTGTGCCAGGAGAAGCATCAGGCCTTGGCAGGACCAGGGTTCCCTCATGCCTGCTCACCAGCCTCAATAGGGACAGGGCTGATTCAGGACTCTCCATTGCCCATCTGGATAGACTGGAGCCTCTCCATTGGCCATCTGGATAGACTGGAGCCTCTCCACTGGCCAGTTTTTTTGCATGGGTCGTCTCAACCTACCGCATCCTCCTATGTCGGCCTTCCGCATCTGTGGTCTTCTCACAAAAACTTCTGTAGTGTCCAAATGGTTTGACACACTAAGAAAGGGGAGGCTCTCTTTCGAACTCAATGATGTTCTCTGTTTTTCTCTACGACCCCTACAAGCCCCAATCTGTAAATATTTTTTGGGGATACCTACAGAGGTCCTAAGAATAGCAGGAAACAGGAGGGATGGGAGGTCAGCAGGATGATTGCGGGAGAGATCAACACGAGAGAGGGAGAGAGAGGAGGACCGGGGGTTTATCTGGAGGTCTTAGTCTCTCTGGTGTTTCCTCCTCTGGCAGCATGCCTGAGTACTCGCTGATGATCCTGCCTTGGAAAACAGTCCCCTCGCTCTCTGTCACATCCTGCTACACTCTCAAGCTGCTCGTCTCTCAGGCCAGGTCACACCCTGACTCTATTCCCGGTCTCTCCTCACCATTTCCCACTTCCAGGAATTCTGAGTTAGAATTCCATTCTAACAATCCTGGAAGCAGGAAAGTTGCCTCCTTTGTGGTCATAATCACTTTAATGACCGCTCTATGGTCAAGTTGACATTCCTTTTTGGAGGTCTCCTGATTACTCAAGGGGCAATTAATTACACATTAGTGTTGCTGTTGAATTCCACTTAATATCGAGATGTGTGATACCTTATTTTTTCATCTTCACAATCCGTAATTTAGACAAATCTGGAAATAAAATGTTCTTATTTTAGGACTATTACTTATCACTATTACACAGACCAGCAGGCCTACTACACGGATCAGCAGGACTATTACACAGACCAGCAGGCCTACTACACGGATCAGCAGGACTATTACACAGACCAGCAGGCCTACTACACGGATCAGCAGGACTATTACAGGGACCAGCAGGACCATTACAGGGAACAGCAGGACTATTTCACAGACCAGCAGGACTATTACAGGGACCAGCAGGACTATTACAGGGAACAGCAGGACTATTACAGGGCACAGCAGGACAACTACAGGGACCAGCAGGACTATTACATGGAACAGCAGGACAATTACAGGGACCAGCAGGACTATTACAGGGACCAGCAGGACTATTACAGGGACTAGCAGGACGATTTCACAGTCTAACAGGACTATTACAGGGACCAGCAGGACTATTTCACAGACCAGCAGGACGATTTCACAGTCCAGCAGGACTATTACAGGGACCAGCAGGACTATTACAGGGACCAGCAGGACTATTACAGGGACTAGCAGGACGATTTCACAGTCTAACAGGACTATTACAGGGACCAGCAGGACTATTTCACAGACCAGCAGGACGATTTCACAGTCCAGCAGGACTATTACAGGGACCAGCAGGACAATTACAGGGACCAGCAGGGCTATTACAGGGACCAGCAGGGCTATTACAGGGACCAGCAGGGCTATTACAGGGAACAGCTGGACTATTACAGGGACTCAAATCAAATCAATCAAATCAAAGTTTATTTGTCACGTGCGCCGAATACAACAGGTGAAATGCTTACTTACAGGCTCTAACCAATAGTGCGAAAAAGGTATTAGGTGAACAATAGGTAGGTACAACAGTAAAGACACAGGCTATATACAGTAGCGAGGCTATAAAAGTAGCGAGGCTACATACAGACACCGGTTAGTCAGGCTGATTGAGGTAGAATGTACATGTAGATATGTTTAAAGGGACTATGCATATATGATGAACAGAGAGTAGCAGTAGTGTAAAAGAGGGGTTGGTGGGTAGTGGGTGGGACACAATGCAGACAGCCCGGTTAGCCAATGTGCGGGAGCACTGATTGGTCGGCCCAATTGAGGTACTATGTATAGTATAGTTAAAGGGACCATGCATATATGATAAACAGAGAATAACAGCAGCGGGACTATTACAGGGACCAGGATCTGGAGCTTAAATAAGAAATGCTCTACAAATGGCCAGTTTAGTACATGGACATGGTCTTAATATAACCCTATTATTCCTCCTGTGCTCTGCTCTGGTCAAGCCAATCAAGAAACGACTCCAAGTCTCCTTTTAAACAGATTCGGTGAGTGAGTTTATAAGGATGAGCATAGGAGTGGTTGTACCTACTGTGACTATTAAAACCTACCCTAACCAGAAACCGTGGATAGATGGCGGCATTTGAGAAAAACTGAAAACGCGAACCACAGCATTAAACAATGGAAAGGTGACTGGGAATATGACCGAATACAAACAGTGTAGTTATTCCTTCCGCAAGGCAATCTGTCACGTTCTGACCTTAGTTCTGTTGTTATGTCTTTGTTTTAGTATGGTCAGGGCATGAGTTGGGTGGGTTGTCTATGTTCCTTTTTCTATGTTTTGGGATTTCTGTGTTTGGCCTGGTATGGTTCTCAATCAGAGGCAGCTGTCAATCATTGTCCCTGATTGAGAACCATACTTAGGTAGCCTGGTTTCACTTTTGAGCTGTGGGTGATTATTTTCCGTGTTTGTTCCACAAGAAACTGTTTTTCACTTTGGCGTTTATTGTTTTGTTCAGTGTTCATTATTCTTATTAAACAGTATGGACACTTACCACGCTGCGCATTGGTCCTCCGATCCTTCCTACTACTCCCCTTCGTCAGAAGAGGAGGAGGACAATCGTTACACAATCAAACAAGCAAAATGTCAGTATAGAGACAAAGTGGAGTCACAATTCAACGGCTTAGACACAAGACGTATGTGGCAGGGTCTACAGACAATCATAGACAACAAAAGGAAAACCAGCCACGTCACGGTCACCGACGTCTTGCTTCCAGATAAACTAACTCCTTCTTTGCCCTTTTTGAGGTTAATACAGTGCCACCTACAAGGCCCACTACCAAGGACTGTGGGCCCTCCTTCTCCGTGGCCGACGTGAGTAACACATTTAAACGTGTTAACCCTCGCAAGGCTGTCGGCCCAGGCGGCATCCCTAGCTGCGTCCTCAGAGTATGCGCAGACCACCTGGCTAGTGTGTTTACGGACATATTCAATCTCTCTCTATTCCAGTGTGCTGTCCCCACATGCTTCAAGATGGCCACAATTGTTCCTGTACCCAAGAAGGCAAATTTAACTGAACTAAATGACCATTGCCCCATAGCACTCACTTCTGTCATCATGAAGTGCTTTGAGAGACTAGTCAAGGATCATATCACCTCCACCTTACCTGTCACCCTAAATCCACTTCAAATTGCATACCAACCCAATAGGTCCACAAATGATGCAATTGCCACCACACTGCACACTGCCCTATCCCATCTGGAAAAGAGGAATACCTATGTAAGAATGCTGTTCATCCATTACAGATCAGCATTTAACACCATAGTACCCTCCAAGCTCATCATTAAGCTTGAGACCCTGGGTCTCAACCCCGCCCTGTGCAACTGGGTCCTGGACTTTCTGACGGGCCGTCCCCAGGTGGTGAAGGTAGGAAATAACATCTCCACTTCGCTGATCCTCAACACAAAGGTGAGCCCTCTCCTTTACTCCCTGTTCACCCATGACTGTGTGGTCATGCACGCCTCCAACTCAATCAAGTTTGCAGACGACTCAACAGTAGTAGGCTTGATTACCAACAACGATGAGACAGCCTAAAGGGAGGAGGTGAGGACACTCGGAGTGTGGTGTCAGGAACCTCTCACTCAACGTCAACAGAACTAAGGTGATGATCGTGGACAGGAAACAGCAGAGAGCATCCCCCTATCTACATCAACGGGACCGCAGTGTAGAAGTTGGATAGTTTTAAGTTACTCGGCGTACACATCACAGACAAACTGAAATGGTCCACCCACACAGACAGTGTAGTGAAGAAGGCTCAACAGCACCTCTTCAACCTCTGAAGAAATTTGGCTTGTCACCTTAAACCCTCACAAACTTTTACAGATGCACATTTGAGAGCATCCTGTCGAGCTTATCACAGCCTGGTACGGCAACTGCACCTCCCACAACCGCAAGGCTCTCCAGAGTGTGGTGCGGTCTGCACAACACATCACCGGGGGCAAACTACCTGCCCTCCAGGACACCTACAGCACCCAATGTCACAGGAAGGCCAAAAAGATCATCAAGGACAACAACCACCCGAGCCACTGCCTTCTCACCCCGTTACCATCCAGAGGGCGAGGTCAATACAGATGCATCAAAGCTGGGACCGAGAGACTGAAACACAGCTTCTATCTCAAGGCCATCAGACTGTTAAACAGCTGTCACTAACACAGAGAGGATGCTGCCTACATACAGACTTGAAATCACTGGCCACTTTAATAAATGGATCACTAGTCACTTTCATAAAGTTTACATATCTTGCATTACTCATCTCACATGTATATACTGTATTTCATACCATCTATATCAAGATACAACTCTGTGTCTCCTTTTAAACAGGGTAGTTCAGTGTTTGGAAATTGGAAACCATAACAGAACATACTTACAAAGCCACATATAGACAAGTCACCCTGCCAAGAGAGGAACACAGAGATGTCATTATCTAATCTACACAGCAATTGGAAGCAGTTGTCTGGAAATCTGGTGGGATAATGAGTGTAGAAGATCTGCTAAACAGATTGTCCATTGAAAACTCTGATCAAGTCTAGTATCCAAGGTAGGATGTCTAGTATCCAGTCCTATCAGTAGTCCTCCACCTCACTAGGTCAGTAGCCTAGTAAAGATAAATCCCCATAACCCTTTGCCCCTCTCAGCAGCCACACCAAAACTAGCCACAAGTTCAGTGTTGAGTGCTCCTGGCTGGGGGAAGGGTTGTGTGTGTGTATTATGTGTGTGTGTGCCTGCTCGGGTGTGTGTGTGTGTGCTCGGGAGTGTGTGCGTTTACAGGTGTGGGATGTTAATTTGATCAGGATTGTCGGAACAAAATAATCCTGCAGCAACAGGATTTGAACATTTTAGTCCATAATGTTGCTTGATCAGTGGTTAGGCTTTTAGCTGGACAAAAGTAGGCTACATGAAATGTGCAATACTGTTAAGATAACCGTGTGTTAGTGCAGGTTTTCACTTGAATTTATGTCAATCATGAAGCTCTTTGGCATTTCTTGCAGCATAGGAATATTCTCGGCAGCAAAAAAGTGATTAAATGAAGAACCTACATCTGTATGTGTGCTCGGGAGTGTGCTTGTGTGCGACCCAGTCTGGTCAGTATTAGAAAGTTAAGGATGCACAACCCCCCCACCCCTACCATGCATTGCCATTTCCAGATAATGAGAGAGGGTCCGTGGAGGGGTGGGATGGGGGTCAGGGGATCAGATTACCAAATCCCAGTCAGTCCCAAAAGAAAGGGAACATGCACAGGGACTTGATTCTGCCCCATCTGATCCGATTGTTTGGCAAGCAATTTTGCAGGCAATCCCCAAGAAAACACCAGTGTGGCTGCATTGCTTCCAGATGTGTCCTGCCTTTCTCTCTGCTAGGCTGGTGCACATCTATGTGTGAACACCCAGCAACAACAGCACATTCACAAAGAGAGAGAGAGAGAAAACACAGCACAACTGCTGGATCCCAATATACATATACAGTGGGGCAAAAAAGTAATTAGTCAGCCACCAATTGTGCAAGTTCTCCCACTTAAAAAGATGAGAGAGGCCTGTAATTTTCATCATAGGTACACTTCAACTATAACAGACAAAATTAGGGAAAAAAAAAATCCAGAAAATCACATTGTAGGATTTTTTATGAATTTATTTGCAAATGATGGTGGAAAATAAGTATTTGGTCAATAACAAAAGTTTATCTCAATACTTTGTTATATACCCTTTGTTGGTTATGACAGAGGTCAAACGTTTTCTGTAAGTCTTCACAAGGTTTTCACACACTGTTGCTGGTATTTTGACCCATTCCTCCATGCAGATCTCCTCTAGAGCAGTGATGTTTTGGGGCTGTTGCTGGGCAACACGGACTTTCAACTCCCTCCAAAGATTTTCTATGGGGTTGAGATCTGGAGACTGGCTAGGCCACTCCAGGACCTTGAAATGCATCTTACGAAGCCACTCCTTTGTTGGCCGGGCGGTGTGTTTGGGATCATTGTCCAGCCTTAGCTGAGACGACAAGCAAGTCATTCGTTTTTAGTTTTTACAGCACCTTTCATGTTGTGTATCTGCTCATTTCCCTCATTTTTTTTTAAATGGGATCTTGGCACATTGAATTCACTGCAGAGCTCTTGAAAGGATTTCAGTGTAGTGGGTTTCTAATGAAATAGGCCTGAAAGGTCCTGATTCCTAGAGCATGCCAAAGATTAAAGTTGGCATCCCTCAGGGCTTTTGGCAAGTCTGGGTTGCCTACTGTAGGCGAGTGAGAACATATTTGGGAGGAAATGCCCAGGTATTTCTTACAGTCCCCCTCCACTCTAGTAGGGTGCTGTAAATCACAAAGGTTTTGGCTATGTTGCCCACTTCACTAAAGTTACTAATGAATATAATTGAGCTTAGGGGCAATGAACCACAGTATTGGGCTTCTATCTGAATCCACGTTGACTCATGTCTGTTTGTGTTCCATGTTAGCATGTTGCGGATTTGGGCAGACCAGTAGTACAATTGAAGGGAGGGAATGGCAAGACCACCCTTAGATTCAGGTTTTGATAGACCACTCAGTCCACTCTGACCACTCAGTGGAGTTTACGGCTTAAAGTGGCCATGTGGACAGAGCTTTGCAGCTCCTTCAGGGTTATCTTTGGTCTCTTTGTTGCCTCTCTGACTAATGCCCTCCTTGCCTGGTCCGTGAGTTTTGGTGGCGGCCCTCTCTTGGCAGGTTTATTGTGGTGCCATATTCTTTCCATTTTTTCATAATGGATTTAAATGGTGCTTTGTGGGATGCTCAAAGTTTTAGATATTGTTTTATAACCCAACCCTGATCTGTACTTCTACACAACTTTGTCCCTAACCTGTTTGGAGAGCTCCTTGGTCTTCATGGTGCCACTTGCTTGGTGGTGTCCCTTGCTTAGTGGTGTTGCAGACTCTGGGGCCTTTCAGAACAAGTGTATATATACTGAGATCAGGTGACAGATCATGTGGCAGTTAGATTGCACACAGGTGGACTTTATTCAACTAAATATGTGACTTCTGAAGGCACCAGATATTATTTAGGGGCCTCATAGCAAAGGGGGTGAATACATATGCATTTTAAAAAATGTATAATTTTTTGAAACAAGTTATTCTTTTTACTTGTATTAATTCATTTAGAATTATATAAAATCCCCTTAGATATTCTCACAGATCAGATTTGCCCTAACAAAGAATCCTCTAAATGTTACTACTGATGGAGTCATGTCATTGAAAAAACATATTTCGATATACTGCAGGCGACATGAGTCTCACTAGTGTTGAGTAATGTGCTGTTAAAAGTGGTGTAGGTCTTATTTATTTAAAAAGCATATTGAAGTTAGAATGTTATGCTCTTAGTACTGTAGCCTACTCCCGACCGTCACATTGTACAGCTCCATTTTTTCTGTTCCATCCTAACTGAAACCCTGAGGGTTTCGTTTATCATTTTTCTTGGAATAGAAACACCATAATATTAATCAAATTAATTAATACAAATTTCTTAAAATCAATCCCATATACTATGTTCTTACAAAAAAGTTTCAAATTCTCTAGTATAACCACTATTGAAGGCTATCAAATACTTCTCAAAGAATCCCTCTGGTGGTCAAACTAACACCACCTAGCATTAATGGTAACAATGGCTGACAATTAAATAACATGCCATAGAATTCTGCAGCAGCCCGCAAGGTGTGCTGCAGTATTGAGCAATGTTTAAAGGAGGAACCATTGTATATTCTGCTGTGAATCAAAAATACACTTGCAGATTTTGAATCTGCACGCTCTCTGCGTTCTGTCACTGTTGTCTCATTTTAGAAAGTTTTGTCAATTTGTAGAAAGAGATTTGCAAGTAAATATTTGATTTGCACTCTGCGGGCACGACCTTTTACTCCTGACCAATCAGTTCCCTTTACCAAAACCACAGCCACCTAACCATTGGCTGGATTGTTCCATCAATCAAATACTAGGAAGTAGCAACAGGCAGTGGAATGAAGCAGTTTGACAAAAAGTGTTCGAAAGTCAGTAGCAAGTCTTTAAAATATAGCTAGCAAATATAGCTATAGTTAATAGTTTTTATTTTCTAGAAACATTAGCAACACTGCAGCGATGATGGAGTTAGCTAGCTACCTTTCCCCCAGCAGTTTCAATTTAGTTAGCCATCTAGCTAGCCAATGGCATTTATTTAAACTTTATCAATCAGATGGTTAATTAGCAAAGATATATGTTTTCCCCTCACATCTGATAAAGCTAGCCAGTTGATAGCCTCTGACATTCATCCTAGCTTTACTATCTAATGCAATAACGGGTGTCAATGCAATGACTGGTCTAGAGTTCGTCTGAAATGAACCATTATATTTCACATGATAAAAAAACGACTGTCACGCCTTTTCACTCCCCCCAAAAATCAATATGCACAGAAAAAAGAGACAATTACCTTCAATTAGATCATTTTGGTTAAATGTATTCCTCCTTTCTTGCTCATGTGGTTGGCTACTTTCTGAAATTTTATTGAGGGAACAATCCAGAAATGTTAGGTGGCTGTTGTTTTGGCGGAGGGATCTCATTGGTCAGGAGCATTTTATTTATTTTACTAGGCAAGTCAGTTAAGAACAAATTCTTATTTTCAATAACAGCCTAGGAACAGTGGGTTAACTGCCTTGTTCAGGGCAGAACAACAGATTTTTACCTCGTCAGATCGGGGATTTGATCTTTCAACCTTTCGGTTACTAGTCCAATGCTATAACCACTAGGCTACCTGCCGCCCCATAAAAGGTGGACCCAGAGCACAAGTCAAAATTGGCCTTTCGAATCTCTTTCTACAAATGCACAAAACTTTCTACAATGAGACATCAGTGACAGAACTCCAAGAGCAGAACTCCAAGTGTATTTTTGATTCACAGCAAAATATTCATAGTCGTAAATGGACTTGCAATAATTATGAAAATAAATGATGCTTGCAAATCTAATTGAATGTATTGAAATGTCATGTTACAAGTTTGCAACTGTTGTTACATCTTATACACAGCATGATACAAGCTTGCAAAATGTAATTACACATTTGCGAATTGTACTTGCAACCCCAAAACTCACGCAGTTCTGTCATCATTATAATCCCATAGATTTCAGTGAGTGTGTGCGTATGGAATATGTGAATATGGTTTTATGATTTCCGTGAGTGTCAAATAACATTTTATTTGTCACATGCTTCGTAGACAATGGGTATAGACTAACAGTGAAACGTTTACTTACGGGTCATTTTCCAACAATGCAGAGTTAAAGACTAGATTTTTTTTTAAATAAAAAATAGTGACACAGTGTATAATGAATAAAAATAACGAGTAAAAATAACATGGTTATATACAGGGAGGACCAGTACCGAGTCGATGTGCAGGTGTACCAGGTAATTGAGGTAGCTATGTACTGTACATACTGTATAGGTAAGGGTAAAGTGACTAGCAGCAGCGTGTGTGTTTGTTTAGAAGTTTTATGGCTTGGGGTTAGAAGCTGTTCAGGGACCTGTTGGTTCCAGACTAGCTGTGTGGTAGCAGAGAGAACAGTCTGCAACTTGGGTGGCTTCCTCTGACACCGCCTGGTATAGAGGTCGTGGATGGCAGGGAGCTCGTAGGCACTATGCTCTGTAGCGCCTTGCGGTCAGATGCCAAGCAGTTGCCATACCAAATGGGGATGCAGCCATGCTCTCGATGGTGCAGCAGTATAACTTTTTGAGGATCTGAGGGCCCATGCCAAATATTTTCAGCCTCCTAAGGATGAAGAGGTGTGGTCGTGCCCTCTTCACGACTGTGTTGATGTGTTTGGACCATGATAGATCCTTAATGTTGTGTCCGTTTTCCTGTAGTCCACGATCAAGTCCTTTGTCACACTGACGTTGAGGGAGAGGTTGTTGTCTTGGCACCACACTGCAAGGTCTCTGACCTCCTCCCTATAGGCTGTCTCATCCCCATCTTTTCCTCTTCAGAGGGCCTGGTCTATGGTAGGGTGTCGGCGATTAGGGCCTGGTCTGGGGTGAGCAGTGTCCTGCGCCGCCGAGTCATTGAAGTAAAATTCTTCATCCAAATCGAGGTTAGTGATCATTGTTCTGATGTCCAGCAGATATTTTCAGTCATAGGAAACGATGGCAGAAACATTATGTACAAAAAAAGTTAAGATCAGTGCAAAAAAAACCACACAGAATAGCATAATTGGTCAGTAGTCTGTAAAATGGCAGCTATACATCCCAGTGGCATCAAGTGTGAGCAGCTGTGTGTGGTGTGAGCAGATGTACCTGGTGTGTGTGTGTGTGTGTGTGTGTGTGTGGGAGGGAGGGTTCAGTGGATGACTCATCCCAGTATAATTCTGACTCACCAGTCCAGGGACACACCAAAGCCCAGGCACAGCACAGCATATCACAGCAATGTGCGTGACGCCATGCACTTTTACAGGCCTCTCAGCTATGCAGCGCAATATGAAGCAGGTAGGCAGATGAGACCGGGGGCAGCGCTTCTTGTTGACCAGCTGCATCTTCAAAGCAGAACCTCTCTCAGCCTATCAGACGAGCCAGAGCCAGCAGGCAGCCTGGTATGTCTCAATTAGGTACTCATTGGGACAGTGAGTCATGGTTGGGGTCAACTCCAAATATACAGCTGTGGTGCTAGTTCACTTGTGGTATCGTAAAGCCTGATGTGAATTTACTTCGTTTTCAGCAAATGTGTACTAATGATGTATGCCTCAGACAGACAGATGGCTCGATACGCAAGTCACACCAGCATTATATTACCATTGCACTCACACAAACCTACTACAGTATGCCCTGCTCACTCACTAACTCGGGTTCTTACACGCGCTCTTTCTTACATACCCAAACGAGGAGGACCAGCTGCCTTAAGAGGGGTTAAACCCAACCAGTAAGAAAAGGGGTGTGGAGAAAGAAGGAGGGAGCGGGAGAGAGAGGGTGAGAGAGAGGGGAAGAGAGAGGGAGAGAGAGAGAGAGGAGGGAGAGAGAGGGGAAGAGAGAGGGAGAGAGAGAGGGGGGGGGGAGAGGGAGGGCAAAGGAGAGGGGCCATATAAAACCAGCGGAACACAAGCCACCCTTTATCCTGCCTGTCTGTCACGCTCTGCGAGCATTCACAGGAAACACACACAGGCTCCCCCAGCGCTCAAACACTCACTTACTTAGCTCTCTCTTTCTCTCTCACACACTCCTACAGGGAAACACACACAGACACCGGCTGCACTCACAAAGGACTGGAGGATGGCTGTGTCCATGAGAAGAATGAATGGGTCCTGGCGAGGGTTGACTCTAGCCCTGGTTCTCTGTGCTCTGTTCCTACACAGTGAGTAGTACATCTCTTTACACCTCTCTACCTCATGGCTCAAAAGTTATGTGTCTTACATGCTCAATCTTGAACTATGGATAACTCTAGTAAACTAACTCTAAGCATGGTACCTCAATTAACCTAAGCCTGACTGACCCAGGTATAGATGACCCAGGTATAGCAAGCCATGGGAGTGTTTATGAGCATGTGCAACATGCTGTGCAACATGAATTCCTAACTTAAACTTTACCCCGAGAGATGAACATGCTAATAAAATGTTCCATAATGTAATTTAAATTATCTTAAATTACATATGGCTTTTTCACAAGTGAGTTCTGTAATACTTTTGTTATTATGGTGTGGCATGAGGCAGCTATGAGCTCTTAGGAGTTTAGGGCTGGTAAAAAAGTTGCGGGTGTAGCTAGTCGACACAATGGGGAAAGTTGCCATTAAAAATAATGATGAACTACATCCTGAGAACAGAGAACAGTGTGTGTGTGTGTGTGTGTGTGTGTGTGTGTGTGTGTGTGTGTGTGTGTGTGTGTGTGTGTGTGTGTGTGTGTGTAAGCACACACTTTGAAGGGATGGAACGCTCACTCCTTCTAAAACATTTTCTGCTCATTTCAGATGTAGGTCCATCAGGCAGCTTTTACTCAGATGAAATCTTTTTAAATTGGGGAAATATACTTCTGGAAGTTCAATTTGATCTTCGCAGTGTGTTTGGGGGCTTTTCATCTGTGTTTCCAGAAGTTTAATAGGAGAAGGAAGTTCATCCTGTGTTTGTTTCCTGCTTCTCCTGTGGAGATGCATCCTGTTTATACTATTAGCCAGCAGGATGGGTGGGAAGAATGAATGGATGTAAGTGAAAGAGAGATATGGGAATGTGACTCAGCAGGGAGTACAATTACATCCACAAGATGACAGCCCTTAGGTGGTGGAAACTGTCATACAGTGTGTGTGGTGGGTATTTCTGTTTATACGGGTACCTCTCTTTTCCTCATGTCGGGAAGGTGTGAGTGGAAGCTTCAGCTATCAGATCCAAACCACACTCTTAAGTCTGTTAATATAGATGATAATTGCCTGGTGATGTTATGGTTTGAAGATGAGACTGGTGGGACTGGTGTTGGTTCGGTCTGCGTGATGACTTCTCCAGAACTCCATAGTGGCTCATCTGGGCACTGGGATGGTAAAACATAAGCTCTTTGGCACAGTGTAAACTGGGGGAACACTATGCCAGACTAACCAGAAGGATGGAAAGGAACATACGCACGGCACATTAGAAAGGCACATTAAGATTAATCTTAATCTGAAACAGAGACACAGGTATTGTGCTTTTACTATGCCTTTAATTGTAGGCTATTTAATTACTTTATTTGGAGTCTCCTTACAAATGGTTATTAGATGTTCAACTAACTATCAACTATTTAGATCAATATTGTGAAATTGTTTGAAATAAAACCCTTACATGAGTAGAACGTTTCCCATTCCTGCCCAGGTTAACAGCTCTTGGGTTTCACTTTGAGAATAGCACAGGGATGTTGCCACAAGCCCTCCCTATATCCTCCTCCATTCCAGACCACACTCCACCAATCACACTAACCTGCTACATAGTTGACACTTGTGTGCCACCGCCACTGCTATGTGAATTTGCCAAGGAATGGTCAGCATAAGGTATTGGAACACAACATTGGAACATTTCTGCCAAACTCGGGAACATAATCAACTGTAGATGGTTGCCATGGTGATTCAGTTGTGTGTGTACGGCATAGGTGACTTGTGTTTTGTAGGAGCTGGTGGTACTGATTTTAAAATAATGTGTCCCATATCTGCCCCCATGATCCCTGTCATATATCTGCCCCCATGATCCCTGTCCCATATCTGCCCCCATGATCCCTGTCCCATATCTGCCCCCATGATCCCTGTCCCATATCTGCCCCCATGATCCCTGTCCCATATCTGCCCCCATGATCCCTGTCCCATATCTGCCCCCATGATCCCTGTCCCATATCTGCCCCCATTATCCCCCCTTTTCAACCACTTTTCTAAACTACAGCTCTCTGGCTGTACAGACATAAAGAGGTTGGAAGTCAAGTTCCATGATGTCAGTGTTCTCCAGAAGAATACTACTTTAATGTTTCACGGTCAGTTAACATTGTCTCTATATTGGGGAGTTTAAATTATTTTTAGATTTAAAAAAAAAAATGTTTGTTACTTTTACGCCTTTTTCTCCCCAATTTTGTGGTATCCAATTGGTAGTTACAGTCTTGACTCATCGCTGCAACTCCCGTAGAGACTCAGGAGAGACGGTCAAGACCCGAAAGAACATTGAGACCAACCACATGACCCCCAGGCACTGGAGAAACACAACCCAACCAAGCCGCACTGCTTCTTGACACAATACCCACTTAACCCAGAAGCCAGCCGCACCAATGTGTCGAAGGAAACACTGTGCACCTGGTGACCCAGCCCGCCACAGGATTTGCTAGTGCGCGATGGCATAAGGACATACCAGCCGGCAAAACTCTCCCCTAACCCAGATAACTCTAGGAAAATTGTTCGCCGCCCCATGGGTCTCCCGGTCGGCTGCAACAGAGCCCGGACTCGAACCCAGAATCTCTAGTGGCGCAGCTAGCACTGTGATGCGATGCCTTAGACCACTGCACCACTCAGGAGGCCCAGAAGTTGTTTTTTTTTATCATGTCTTGGTGTTTTGATGAATCCAGCATCAGTTCAGAGGACAGTTGTGGTCTTGTTCATGGAGGGTATTTGCTGTGGATAAGGTTTAATCAATGGCACAGTGGATTTAGGGTTAGTGATGTCATTAGCCCAGAGAGGGAATTAGAGGAGAACAGCTGATTCCAGGGTTCGACTAAAGAACCTTCTTTGTGCTTCTACTCAGAAGAGCCGGACATGACCCATACAGTACATGCCTCTGGATATATCTGGAAACCAATAAACTCATTTCCCAGGGGCCACTGGGCTTATCTTTCATACAAATATGCGTGTTTGTGGATAGTCTGATAGCAGCATAGCATGCAAAGCCTGCATCTGGGGAGAGAACATTGAGACCAACCACATGACCCCAAACACTGGAGATCCACTGTGGTGAGTTACAGTTGGAGGCTACAGTTACAGTTGAGCTGTATCTACAGCAGTTGCAGCATGGCTATGGTGACTAAAAGTTGACAGTGGGTAACTGAGATGGGAGCCTCTGTGTAGCCATTAGGGCTCCTAAGCACCTGACAACGGAAGGCCATGCATTCCAATGGTACGTGTAGGGCTCAGATGTTGCAGCAGGAATGCCAATGCAAACCTTTTTTTAGAGGTGTCGGCCACTGACTGAGACAGATGGGGAGAGATCGAAAGAGTAAGAGAGAGACGAAGAGAAAAGAGAGAAGAAGACAGAGGGGGGGGGGGGGGGGGGGGGGATTTCTATGACTCAACTCAATGGTGAAAGTGTTAAGCTGAACTAACATTCTACTCTTATCCAAGCCAGATGTTCAAACTACACACTTTCATCACAAACACTGATTGAGTTTATGTTCCCGTTTCCCGTGGCTTTGATTTAGCAGTTATGTAGACTCTCAAATATTTAGCAGTGAAATGGGCTGGGTTAGAAATGCTGCATGATGTCATACCAATGCCTCATGGAATACATTTCATGTTAGGAGCCCTAGTTTTCTGTGGATAGAGGGAAAACAAGCTAGCTTTAGAGCCATATGGAGAGAGAGAAAAACACGTGAACGTGTTTAATTTCACGGCTGGTACTCCAGGAGCTGCATCATTTGTGCCACTAATTCAGTGCCTGTGGCACAGTAGAGTGAGCCATTGTGATGTCTGTATTCCAAAGTATTCACCACCATTCCAACTTGGGTGAAAGAGGGACAGACACAATGTGCATTCCTATGATTTGGGGGAATACAATCCTTGTCTCTCCTCACACCAGATCCTTTACAAGGGTGGCAGGGTAGCCTATTGGTTAGAGTGTTGGACTAGTAACTAAAAAGGTTGCAAGTTCAAATCCCCGAGCTGACAAGGTACAAGTCTGTCGTTCTTCCCCTGAACAGGAAAGATAGCTCCATCATGTGTTAGTTGATTGGACATCTGAATACCAGTATTGGGAGTGAGATGGGTTCTGTGCGAATGGACATCAGACTGCATTCAGTTCAGACAACATTTCCGACCAACATAAACAAGTGCAGAATATTGACCCTCTTTTTTTCTCATGGTCCTCAGTTATTGACTAGCATTCCATCAGTCCCAAGTCAGGATGGTGAACGTGGACTCATGTCATCCAGAGGAGGGTGTGGGGCTTTTTACTTAACAGTCTGGCAGATGACTGTGTTATGTCAGAGGGAGCAGGGTGTTGGGTGCATGTTCCATCCTCGTGGGCCTATAGTCACGATCCAAAGATCATGAGACCACATCATTAGAGCTGGATTACAGTTAAATGGCAGTTGCCTCAGTGGTTTTGTAAAATGTAATAGGTACCAGTCAAAATAAAGTTGAAATAATTGTTTGTCAGTGTCAATCTGGCTAGAGGGTTTGACAGGAAAACTTCCCTTTGTCCATTCTATGGCCTCACACTCTGAACTACATCAACACACTCCACAAGTAACTGTTCTGTTCAACAGAACATCTTCATTTGGGCTTTGGCTTCTATCAACCCTATTCCAAAGAAAACTTATTAAAAAAGGCAACAAAACCAAGGATAAGAACAATCACAATTGCCCAGAATGCAATTGCCCAGAACCCTTCTAGGGCAATGAACCAGACAAATACAAAATACTTTACCCAACTAAACAGTCTTAATGAATTACAGACGGTATGTTACCATTCAAATCATCCTCTCCTCATTATGCTGTTTCTAGCAATCTTTATGTTCCATGATCCGCTGGCACCCTAGTGCAGTTTTATAGCTGTTAGGGCTTTAACAATGTCTGCGTCCCAAATGACACCCTATTCCCTACATAGTGCACTACTTTTCACCATGGCCAATATGGAGTTAGTCAAAAGTAGTGCACTATATAGGGAATAGGGTGCCATTGGGATTCAAACGAGGAGCAACAACCCTCTCCCCTCCTCCTAGTTCTCTTTGATTTCAACACACCACAGCAACCTTGGACAGGGAGCAGAATCACTTGGGAGCTTGTAGACAACAGTCTTCCACACTCAAGTCATACAGAGTTAAACTAATGAACAACCCTGAAATTAGGGGAAATTTCAAAAGATCGACATGGAGTATGTGCGTCATCACCAATGCTTGTTACATGAGCTCAGGCAGCAATGAAAGCTTATCACAAACTTACTTAGCTCATGTTTGGAAGATCACAGGTCATGGTAATGTCACAGACTGTCAGCATATAAGAACACAGCAGGTTTACAATAACAGTAAGTATATGACAAGTATGTCATCTAAGGCAAGGCATGCTTGTCAGGAGAAGGCAGAGGGAGGCATGCCTCTTCATGGTGGTGTGTACAATTTAGCCTGAGGAATAAAGGGTCTTTTAATGAGGCTTGGCTGAGGCCCTTTCACTGCTAGAGTAATTGCTCCTTGTAATTAATGTTCAGCTAGAAATGCTTCGGTCGTTGGGGCCCTTCTCTATGCTGCTGACTAATTGAAAACATAAGATTACATCCTGTTTCTGCTTTGGATGGAACTGGGACTTTCTGTTCTCATGGTAGTTTGAGGGAGAGAGAGTGAGAGAGTGTGAGGTCTCCTCTATGAGTTTAACCAGGCAGTGTGTCTTTTACTCTTCCCACCATCCTTCTGCTTTTACTTTTTCCCTCCTTAATCCAAACCATTGTATAAAGCTAGCCATTGGAGGGGAACTGTACATTTACATATCCTCTAACACAACCTCTCCCCTTTCACTTCCTACTCTGATGTCAAAAAGCTGTTGGAAGCCACCCAGCAACATCTGCACTCAGCAACAGTAACAGCCCAGGCAGCTTTGGTTCTGACAGTGGGAGCTGTGAGGCAAAGAACAAGCCTGTCAGAGCAGCTGGTATTTGGGCTTGTGTCCCAAATGGCACCCTATTCCCAATATAGTGTTCTAGGCTACTTTGACCGGAGTCCTTGTGTAAAAAGCAGTGCACTATGTAGGGAATGGGATGTCATTTTGGATCACAACCTTGGTATAGAGGAACGAGGCCTGGCCTATCCTTCAGTTATGAGATGGACGGTCTATTTAGGAAACTGAGGTTTTATGTTACGGAGGGGCTGCCTGTCCAAATTTAGATGACAGCATTGTTAGCGTTGAAGAAATACCAGAGCCATGTTTCAGACCATTTTTCAAACCCAAAACAAAGCCTCATCCACGTTTCTTCTCTTTGCTCTCGAGTGGATTCCAATAGCAGTGTAGAGTGTAGAGATGTATAGCCAGCAGAGGTGGAAATCTAGTGGCAGTATACTTACTGTAATATGCCTGTGGCATTATGAACCATTAGCTTTGACTGGTGGCTCTCTCTCTCTTTCGTGTCATTGTGTGGTTATTGGTGAACCTGCTGTGTGTGTCTCTTTGGGAGGCCTGCTGGATGTTCTGGGTATTATTGATGGGCCCGATCTCCTCAGCTCTGAGGCTTAGTGAGGTCACAGTGTGCCAAGTGACGTAAGAGCCATTTCCTGTCCAAGGATGTGCATGGACAATGTTCCAACGTCTGTCGCTAATTCACAACAAAAAGTCACCCTGTTCATCCTGACCATCCTGGTTTCAGAAGCATAAATTGTTATCAAGTTATTTTCATGTAGACAGAGCATGGGACCCGGTGACTGTTCCAACGCAGGTTTTTTCCAGATTGTGGTTTGGTGTTTTGACTGGCCGTCTGGTCACAGGAGAGGAAAAACTGTAAGCTGTATTTGGTTACCAGGGAAACAGTTTTTCTGGCCAGTGCTTCATGCAGGGCAGGCTGGTGTGGCTGTCTAGTAGCTACAGACTGGCAGAACAGAACAGGGGTGTCCACATTGTTCTACTATAGGCTACATGGACACCTAAAGGAAGGTATCCCAGTACAGAGGGGCTCAGTTGACTTGCTGACTAGTAGGAATGGGATCCCTGTCCAGCCTCCCTGTACATTCCTCTGGCCGCAGGCATTCTCTGGAGGCTCTGGAAGCCTGGAGGAAATCCACCCTGGCCTGGGTCTGAGGTGACAGTCTAGCCTCGGAGAATCAGGGAAGTCAGGGTTCTACTACTGACATCTGGAGGTGGGAGAATTAAAGACTGGGACTGGGAGGGGTGCAGCAGGCAGGTGGTAACAGCCAAGGTGCCGTCTCTGTGGCTTGGGTGGGGAGGCGAGCCCAGGCTGTAGGATGAGCCTGAGGCCTGTCTGTCTCTGAGTGGCTGCATGACGTCAAAAGATCTCCTGATCATCTCTCTAAGACTAGGCAGGGCCAGGGAGAGAGTCGGACCATGGTTCCCCAGGGAGACTGACATCAGCTGGGCTAGATCCCACCCTGTTGGAGGCCCCCAGGACCCAACCCTGCTACAGGCCAGTCACGGGCACATCTCCAGCCCTCCCCAGAGAAGAACCAGGCCCTAATTAGAGGTTAGAGAGGCCACGCAACAGGACTTTCGTCTCGTGCTCTCTGTCTGCCCCTTTAATTCAGTGTAGAGATGTTTGTTTTGGTTCAGTCATTATCCTCCTTCCCCACCCTGCATCCCTTACACTGGGAATATAGGAAGGGTCAGAGATGGCTATCACAATAGTAAAAGGTTGTAGAAGGAAGTGCAGAAGGAAAAAGGAGAACACAGTGAGTAAGTGGGTAAAGACGTCTTCACAATAAATCATCAAAAATGTCACAATATTTACATTTTAGACTCTCTTATATCGAGAGCGAGCATCTAGAAAAGCCCAGTAAATCAGGGTTTAATGGTCTGTAATTAAGGCATTGTTGAAAGCAGAAAGATGTTGTGCGGAGTAAACATGATGCCACACAGCTTGTTGATCTTTCCACACAACATTGCTCCTGGTTGGGCTGGGGAGTCAGCTGAGTTCTGGCCCCCTAAGCCAGATCGGTTACAGCAGCCAAATGGCAAAAGTCACATCCTCCTGGGGATATGGAGACACACACTGGTTAATTTTCTAGTGCTGCACTGGAGCATGAATTGCATGTTACACTGTTCTCCATGACCTCTTCCATTAGGTGAGCTTTTCAAGATGTCTCTATGTTTCCGTTGGTCCTGCTGTGATCACACAGAGGTTTTCTCAGAGTTGAGCTGTCATTACCTGGCCTGGATCCTGTCATGTCTACTCTATGTGTGTGTGTGTGTGTGTGTGTGTGTGTGTGTGTGTGTGTGTGTGTGTTCCCTGTGGACTTAGGTAACTGGCTTCCCTGTTCCTGAGCCATAGCTAGCCACAGCCTCACTACACTACTCTGCCACGTGCTGCAGCAGTGCGAAGCAAACAAATTATAATCTTGCCATTTTTCCCTTCTGCACCCATACAAAATCTGGCAACCACATTTTATGCGTTTCTTTATGAAGGCCCGAGCTGCTCATGAGCACAATGAGACAATCTGTTCCGTTGGTGCCATGATGACATCAGTGAGGGGCCAGGAAACGCTCTCCACAGGGCTGGATGGGGCTGTGGAGAGGACAGACCTGGACCCTGTCCTGAAAGGAGCTGGACACATGCACGCACACTCTGCACAAACACAGAACCACACCCAAAGTCTTAAACTCAAAGTCTTAAACTTGCACTGTTAGAATCTGTCCTCAAGTTCATCAAGTAAAAAGAGAACGGCTTGCCTGTATTTACTGATTCTTTGGTTGAAGTTTACTTGTCTGTGTACCCAGCCTAGTCTCATAGACTAGACTAATAATATAGTAAACATAAATCCGGGATACAAATTAGTATGATATGTTACATTTGGTATGGTGGGCGTATAACGCGAACGTGTAGCAACCCAAAGGTGCACGTTTAAATCTCATCATGGACAACATTAGCATTTTAGGTAATTGGTAACTTTTTAAATAGACATTACTTTTTAGCTACTTTGCAACTACTTAGCAGGTTAGATAACCCTTCCCCTAACCATTTTAGCTAACCCTTCCGTAACTCCTAACCTTAACCCTGACCCCTAACCCTAAATCCTAGCATAAGTTAGCTAGCTAGAAGTCGCCATGTCAGCTCACACTGGGGAGTTCCAGCATTGTGTCAGTTAGAACAGGGGAGTTTCAGTGTTGTGTCAGCTCACATTGGGGAGTTTCATCGTTGTATCAGCTCCAACAGGGGAGTTTCAGCGTTGTGTCAGCTCCAAAAGGGGAGTTTCAGTGTCGTGTCAGCTCCAACAGAAGAGTTTCAGTGTTGTGTCAGCTCCAACAGGGGAGTTTCAGCATTGTGTCAGCTCCAACAGGGGAGTACCAGCGCCGTGTCAGCGCCAACAGGGGAGTTTCAGTGTCATGTCAGCTCCAACAGAGGAGTTTCAGTGTAGTGTCAGCTCCAACAGGGGAGTTTCAGTGTCATGTCAGCTCCAACAGAGGAGTTTCAGTGTAGTGTCAGCTCCAACAGGGGAGTTTCAGTGTCATGTCAGCTCCAACAGAGGAGTTAAAGTATCGTGTCAGCTCCAACAGGGGAGTTTCAGGGCCGTGTCAGCTCACACTGGGGAGTTTCAGCTCTGTTTTAGTTCCAACAGGGGAGTTTCAGTGTCGTGTCAGCTCCAACAGGGGAGTTTCAGTGTCGTGTTAGCTCCAACAGGCGAGCGTCAGTGTCGTGTCAGCACTGACAGGAGAGAGTTAGTGTTGTGTCAGCTCAAACAGGGGAGGTTCAATGTTGTGTAAGCTCAAACAGGGGAGTTTCAGCATTGTGTCAGCTCCAACAGGGGAGTTTCAGCGCTCTGTCAAATCCAACAGGGGAGTATCAGCGTTGTGTCAGCTCCAACAGAGTAGTTTCAGTGTTGTGTCAGCTCCAACAAGGGAGTTTTAGTGTTGTGTCAGCTCCAACAGAGGAGTTTTAGTGTTGTGTCAGCTCCAACAGAAGAGTTTCAGCATTGTGTCAGCTCCAACAGAGGAGTTTTAGTGTTGTGTCAGCTCCAACAGAAGAGTTTCAGCATTGTGTCAGCTCCAACAGGGGAGTTTCATTTTCGTGTCAGCTCAAACAGGGGAGTTTCATCGTCGTGTCAGCTCCAACAGGGGAGTTTCAGCGTTGTGTCAGCTCCAACAGGGGTAATTCAGCGACACGTCAACTCCAACAGGAGACTTTCAGTGTCATGTCAGCTCCAACAGGGAAGTTTGACTGTTGTGTCAGCTCCAACAGAGGAGTTTCAGCAATGTGTCATCTCCAACAGAGGAGTTTCAACAATGTGTCAGCTCCAACAGAGGAGTTTCAGCAATGTGTCAGCTCCAACAGAGGAGTTTCAGCAATGTGTCAGCTCCAACAGGGGAGTATCAGTGTCGTGTCAGCTCCAACAGGGGAGTTTCATTTTCGTGTCAGCTCCAACAGGGGAGTTTCATCGTCATGTCAACTCCAACAGGGGAGTTTCACTGTCGTGTCAGCTCCAACAGGGGAGTTTCATTGTCGTGTCAGCTCCAACAGGGGAGTTACAGCATTGTGTCAGCTCCAACAGGGGAGTTTCAGCATTGTGTCAGCTCCAACAGGGGAGTTTCATTGTCGTGTCATCTCCAACAAGGGAGTTTCAGGGCCATGTCAGCTCCAACAGGGGAGTTTCATTTTCGTGTCAGCTCAAACAGGGGAGTTTCATTGTCGTGTCAACTCCAACAAGGGAGTTTCAGGGCCGTGTCAGCTCACACTGGGGAGTTTCAGCTCAGTGTCAGCTCTCATTGGGGAGTTTCAGCGCCGTGTCAGCTCCAACAGGGGAGTTTCAGCGCCGTGTCAGTTCTAACAGGGGAGTTTCAGCGTTGCGTCAGCTCCAACAGAGGAGTTTCAGTGTTGTGTCAGCTCCAACAGAAGAGTTTCAGTGTCGTGTCAGCTCTAACAGGGGAGTTTCAGCGCTCTGTCAAATCCAACAGGGGAGTATCAGCGTTGTGTCAGCTCCAACAGAGGAGTTTCAGTGTTGTGTCAGCTCCAACAAGGGAGTTTTAGTGTTGTGTCAGCTCCAACAGGGGAGTTTCAGCGTTGTGTCAGCTCCAACAGGGGTAATTCATCGTCATGTCAACTTCAACAGGGGAGTTTCAGTGTCGTGTCAGCTCCAACAGAGGGGTTTCAGTGTTGTGTCAGCTCCAACAAGGGAGTTTTAGTGTTGTGTCAGCTCCAACAGGGGAGTTTCAGTGTCGTGTCAGCTCCAACAGAGGGGTTTCAGTGTTGTGTCAGCTCCAACAAGGGAGTTTTAGTGTTGTGTCAGCTCCAACAGGGGAGTTTCAGCGTTGTGTCAGCTCCAACAGGGGTAATTCATCGTCATGTCAACTCCAACAGGGGAGTTTCAGTGTCGTGTCAGCTCCAACAGGGGAGTTTCATCGTCATGTCAACTCCAACAGGGGAGTTTCACTGTCGTGTCAGCTCCAACAGGGGAGTTTCATTGTCGTGTCAGCTCCAACAGGGGAGTTACAGCATTGTGTCAGCTCCAACAGGGGAGTTTCAGCATTGTGTCAGCTCCAACAGGGGAGTTTCATTGTCGTGTCATCTCCAACAAGGGAGTTTCAGGGCCATGTCAGCTCCAACAGGGGAGTTTCATTTTCGGGTCAGCTCAAACAGGGGAGTTTCATCGTCGTGTCAGCTCCAACAGGGGAGTTTCAGCGTTGTGTCAGCTCCAACAGGGGTAATTCAGCGACACGTCAACTCCAACAGGAGACTTTCAGTGTCATGTCAGCTCCAACAGGGAAGTTTGACTGTTGTGTCAGCTCCAACAGAGGAGTTTCAGCAATGTGTCAGCTCCAACAGAGGAGTTTCAACAATGTGTCAGCTCCAACAGAGGAGTTTCAGCAATGTGTCAGCTCCAACAGAGGAGTTTCAGCAATGTGTCAGCTCCAACAGGGGAGTTTCATTTTCGTGTCAGCTCAAACAGGGGAGTTTCATCGTCGTGTCAGCTCCAACAGGGGAGTTTCAGCGTTGTGTCAGCTCCAACAGGGGTAATTCAGCGACACGTCAACTCCAACAGGAGACTTTCAGTGTCATGTCAGCTCCAACAGGGAAGTTTGACTGTTGTGTCAGCTCCAACAGAGGAGTTTCAGCAATGTGTCATCTCCAACAGAGGAGTTTCAACAATGTGTCAGCTCCAACAGAGGAGTTTCAGCAATGTGTCAGCTCCAACAGAGGAGTTTCAGCAATGTGTCAGCTCCAACAGGGGAGTATCAGTGTCGTGTCAGCTCCAACAGGGGAGTTTCATTTTCGTGTCAGCTCCAACAGGGGAGTTTCATCGTCATGTCAACTCCAACAGGGGAGTTTCACTGTCGTGTCAGCTCCAACAGGGGAGTTTCATTGTCGTGTCAGCTCCAACAGGGGAGTTACAGCATTGTGTCAGCTCCAACAGGGGAGTTTCAGCATTGTGTCAGCTCCAACAGGGGAGTTTCATTGTCGTGTCATCTCCAACAAGGGAGTTTCAGGGCCATGTCAGCTCCAACAGGGGAGTTTCATTTTCGTGTCAGCTCAAACAGGGGAGTTTCATTGTCGTGTCAACTCCAACAAGGGAGTTTCAGGGCCGTGTCAGCTCACACTGGGGAGTTTCAGCTCAGTGTCAGCTCTCATTGGGGAGTTTCAGCGCCGTGTCAGCTCCAACAGGGGAGTTTCAGCGCCGTGTCAGTTCTAACAGGGGAGTTTCAGCGTTGCGTCAGCTCCAACAGAGGAGTTTCAGTGTTGTGTCAGCTCCAACAGAAGAGTTTCAGTGTCGTGTCAGCTCTAACAGGGGAGTTTCAGCGCTCTGTCAAATCCAACAGGGGAGTATCAGCGTTGTGTCAGCTCCAACAGAGGAGTTTCAGTGTTGTGTCAGCTCCAACAAGGGAGTTTTAGTGTTGTGTCAGCTCCAACAGGGGAGTTTCAGCGTTGTGTCAGCTCCAACAGGGGTAATTCATCGTCATGTCAACTCCAACAGGGGAGTTTCAGTGTCGTGTCAGCTCCAACAGAGGGGTTTCAGTGTTGTGTCAGCTCCAACAAGGGAGTTTTAGTGTTGTGTCAGCTCCAACAGGGGAGTTTCAGTGTCGTGTCAGCTCCAACAGAGGGGTTTCAGTGTTGTGTCAGCTCCAACAAGGGAGTTTTAGTGTTGTGTCAGCTCCAACAGGGGAGTTTCAGCGTTGTGTCAGCTCCAACAGGGGTAATTCATCGTCATGTCAACTCCAACAGGGGAGTTTCAGTGTCGTGTCAGCTCCAACAGGGGAGTTTCATCGTCATGTCAACTCCAACAGGGGAGTTTCACTGTCGTGTCAGCTCCAACAGGGGAGTTTCATTGTCGTGTCAGCTCCAACAGGGGAGTTACAGCATTGTGTCAGCTCCAACAGGGGAGTTTCAGCATTGTGTCAGCTCCAACAGGGGAGTTTCATTGTCGTGTCATCTCCAACAAGGGAGTTTCAGGGCCATGTCAGCTCCAACAGGGGAGTTTCATTTTCGGGTCAGCTCAAACAGGGGAGTTTCATCGTCGTGTCAGCTCCAACAGGGGAGTTTCAGCGTTGTGTCAGCTCCAACAGGGGTAATTCAGCGACACGTCAACTCCAACAGGAGACTTTCAGTGTCATGTCAGCTCCAACAGGGAAGTTTGACTGTTGTGTCAGCTCCAACAGAGGAGTTTCAGCAATGTGTCAGCTCCAACAGAGGAGTTTCAACAATGTGTCAGCTCCAACAGAGGAGTTTCAGCAATGTGTCAGCTCCAACAGAGGAGTTTCAGCAATGTGTCAGCTCCAACAGGGGAGTTTCATTTTCGTGTCAGCTCAAACAGGGGAGTTTCATCGTCGTGTCAGCTCCAACAGGGGAGTTTCATTGTCGTGTCAGCTCCAACAGGGGAGTTTCATCGTCATGTCAACTCCAACAGGGGAGTTTCAGTGTCGTGTCAGCTCCAACAGGGGAGTTTCATCGCCATGTCAACTCCAATAGGGGAGTTTCACTGTCGTGTCAGCTCCAACAGGGGAGTTTCATTGTCGTGTCAGCTCCAACAGAGGAGTTTTAGTGTTGTGTCAGCTCCAACAGAAGAGTTTCAGCATTGTGTCAGCTCCAACAGAGGAGTTTTAGTGTTGTGTCAGCTCCAACAGAAGAGTTTCAGCATTGTGTCAGCTCCAACAGGGGAGTTTCATTTTCGTGTCAGCTCAAACAGGGGAGTTTCATCGTCGTGTCAGCTCCAACAGGGGAGTTTCAGTGTTGTGTCAGCTCCAACAGGGGTAATTCAGCGACACGTCAACTCCAACAGGAGACTTTCAGTGTCATGTCAGCTCCAACAGGGAAGTTTGACTGTTGTGTCAGCTCCAACAGAGGAGTTTCAGCAATGTGTCATCTCCAACAGAGGAGTTTCAACAATGTGTCAGCTCCAACAGAGGAGTTTCAGCAATGTGCCAGCTCCAACAGAGGAGTTTCAGCAATGTGTCAGCTCCAACAGGGGAGTATCAGTGTCGTGTCAGCTCCAACAGGGGAGTTTCATTTTCGTGTCAGCTCCAACAGGGGAGTTTCATCGTCATGTCAACTCCAACAGGGGAGTTTCACTGTCGTGTCAGCTCCAACAGGGGAGTTTCATTGTCGTGTCAGCTCCAACAGGGGAGTTACAGCATTGTGTCAGCTCCAACAGGGGAGTTTCAGCATTGTGTCAGCTCCAACAGGGGAGTTTCATTGTCGTGTCATCTCCAACAAGGGAGTTTCAGGGCCATGTCAGCTCCAACAGGGGAGTTTCATTTTCGTGTCAGCTCAAACAGGGGAGTTTCATTGTCGTGTCAACTCCAACAAGGGAGTTTCAGGGCCGTGTCAGCTCACACTGGGGAGTTTCAGCTCAGTGTCAGCTCTCATTGGGGAGTTTCAGCGCCGTGTCAGCTCCAACAGGGGAGTTTCAGCGCCGTGTCAGTTCTAACAGGGGAGTTTCAGCGTTGCGTCAGCTCCAACAGAGGAGTTTCAGTGTTGTGTCAGCTCCAACAGAACAGTTTCAGTGTCGTGTCAGCTCTAACAGGGGAGTTTCAGCGCTCTGTCAAATCCAACAGGGGAGTATCAGCGTTGTGTCAGCTCCAACAGAGGAGTTTCAGTGTTGTGTCAGCTCCAACAAGGGAGTTTTAGTGTTGTGTCAGCTCCAACAGGGGAGTTTCAGCGTTGTGTCAGCACCAACAGGGGTAATTCATCGTCATGTCAACTCCAACAGGGGAGTTTCAGTGTCGTGTCAGCTCCAACAGAGGGGTTTCAGTGTTGTGTCAGCTCCAACAAGGGAGTTTTAGTGTTGTGTCAGCTCCAACAGGGGAGTTTCAGTGTCGTGTCAGCTCCAACAGAGAGGTTTCAGTGTTGTGTCAGCTCCAACAAGGGAGTTTTAGTGTTGTGTCAGCTCCAACAGGGGAGTTTCAGCGTTGTGTCAGCTCCAACAGGGGTAATTCATCGTCATGTCAACTCCAACAGGGGAGTTTCAGTGTCGTGTCAGCTCCAACAGGGGAGTTTCATCGTCATGTCAACTCCAACAGGGGAGTTTCACTGTCGTGTCAGCTCCAACAGGGGAGTTTCATTGTCGTGTCAGCTCCAACAGGGGAGTTACAGCATTGTGTCAGCTCCAACAGGGGAGTTTCAGCATTGTGTCAGCTCCAACAGGGGAGTTTCATTGTCGTGTCATCTCCAACAAGGGAGTTTCAGGGCCATGTCAGCTCCAACAGGGGAGTTTCATTTTCGTGTCAGCTCAAACAGGGGAGTTTCATCGTCGTGTCAGCTCCAACAGGGGAGTTTCAGCGTTGTGTCAGCTCCAACAGGGGTAATTCAGCGACACGTCAACTCCAACAGGAGACTTTCAGTGTCATGTCAGCTCCAACAGGGAAGTTTGACTGTTGTGTCAGCTCCAACAGAGGAGTTTCAGCAATGTGTCAGCTCCAACAGAGGAGTTTCAACAATGTGTCAGCTCCAACAGAGGAGTTTCAGCAATGTGTCAGCTCCAACAGAGGAGTTTCAGCAATGTGTCAGCTCCAACAGGGGAGTTTCATTTTCGTGTCAGCTCAAACAGGGGAGTTTCATCGTCGTGTCAGCTCCAACAGGGGAGTTTCATTGTCGTGTCAGCTCCAACAGGGGAGTTTCATCGTCATGTCAACTCCAACAGGGGAGTTTCAGTGTCGTGTCAGCTCCAACAGGGGAGTTTCATCGTCATGTCAACTCCAATAGGGGAGTTTCACTGTCGTGTCAGCTCCAACAGGGGAGTTTCATTGTCGTGTCAGCTCCAACAGAGGAGTTTTAGTGTTGTGTCAGCTCCAACAGAAGAGTTTCAGCATTGTGTCAGCTCCAACAGAGGAGTTTTAGTGTTGTGTCAGCTCCAACAGAAGAGTTTCAGCATTGTGTCAGCTCCAACAGGGGAGTTTCATTTTCGTGTCAGCTCAAACAGGGGAGTTTCATCGTCGTGTCAGCTCCAACAGGGGAGTTTCAGTGTTGTGTCAGCTCCAACAGGGGTAATTCAGCGACACGTCAACTCCAACAGGAGACTTTCAGTGTCATGTCAGCTCCAACAGGGAAGTTTGACTGTTGTGTCAGCTCCAACAGAGGAGTTTCAGCAATGTGTCATCTCCAACAAGGGAGTTTTAGTGTTGTGTCAGCTCCAACAGGGGAGTTTCAGCGTTGTGTCAGCACCAACAGGGGTAATTCATCGTCATGTCAACTCCAACAGGGGAGTTTCAGTGTCGTGTCAGCTCCAACAGAGGGGTTTCAGTGTTGTGTCAGCTCCAACAAGGGAGTTTTAGTGTTGTGTCAGCTCCAACAGGGGAGTTTCAGTGTCGTGTCAGCTCCAACAGAGAGGTTTCAGTGTTGTGTCAGCTCCAACAAGGGAGTTTTAGTGTTGTGTCAGCTCCAACAGGGGAGTTTCAGCGTTGTGTCAGCTCCAACAGGGGTAATTCATCGTCATGTCAACTCCAACAGGGGAGTTTCAGTGTCGTGTCAGCTCCAACAGGGGAGTTTCATCGTCATGTCAACTCCAACAGGGGAGTTTCACTGTCGTGTCAGCTCCAACAGGGGAGTTTCATTGTCGTGTCAGCTCCAACAGGGGAGTTACAGCATTGTGTCAGCTCCAACAGGGGAGTTTCAGCATTGTGTCAGCTCCAACAGGGGAGTTTCATTGTCGTGTCATCTCCAACAAGGGAGTTTCAGGGCCATGTCAGCTCCAACAGGGGAGTTTCATTTTCGTGTCAGCTCAAACAGGGGAGTTTCATCGTCGTGTCAGCTCCAACAGGGGAGTTTCAGCGTTGTGTCAGCTCCAACAGGGGTAATTCAGCGACACGTCAACTCCAACAGGAGACTTTCAGTGTCATGTCAGCTCCAACAGGGAAGTTTGACTGTTGTGTCAGCTCCAACAGAGGAGTTTCAGCAATGTGTCAGCTCCAACAGAGGAGTTTCAACAATGTGTCAGCTCCAACAGAGGAGTTTCAGCAATGTGTCAGCTCCAACAGAGGAGTTTCAGCAATGTGTCAGCTCCAACAGGGGAGTTTCATTTTCGTGTCAGCTCAAACAGGGGAGTTTCATCGTCGTGTCAGCTCCAACAGGGGAGTTTCATTGTCGTGTCAGCTCCAACAGGGGAGTTTCATCGTCATGTCAACTCCAACAGGGGAGTTTCAGTGTCGTGTCAGCTCCAACAGGGGAGTTTCATCGTCATGTCAACTCCAATAGGGGAGTTTCACTGTCGTGTCAGCTCCAACAGGGGAGTTTCATTGTCGTGTCAGCTCCAACAGAGGAGTTTTAGTGTTGTGTCAGCTCCAACAGAAGAGTTTCAGCATTGTGTCAGCTCCAACAGAGGAGTTTTAGTGTTGTGTCAGCTCCAACAGAAGAGTTTCAGCATTGTGTCAGCTCCAACAGGGGAGTTTCATTTTCGTGTCAGCTCAAACAGGGGAGTTTCATCGTCGTGTCAGCTCCAACAGGGGAGTTTCAGTGTTGTGTCAGCTCCAACAGGGGTAATTCAGCGACACGTCAACTCCAACAGGAGACTTTCAGTGTCATGTCAGCTCCAACAGGGAAGTTTGACTGTTGTGTCAGCTCCAACAGAGGAGTTTCAGCAATGTGTCATCTCCAACAGAGGAGTTTCAACAATGTGTCAGCTCCAACAGAGGAGTTTCAGCAATGTGCCAGCTCCAACAGAGGAGTTTCAGCAATGTGTCAGCTCCAACAGGGGAGTATCAGTGTCGTGTCAGCTCCAACAGGGGAGTTTCATTTTCGTGTCAGCTCCAACAGGGGAGTTTCATCGTCATGTCAACTCCAACAGGGGAGTTTCACTGTCGTGTCAGCTCCAACAGGGGAGTTTCATTGTCGTGTCAGCTCCAACAGGGGAGTTACAGCATTGTGTCAGCTCCAACAGGGGAGTTTCAGCATTGTGTCAGCTCCAACAGGGGAGTTTCATTGTCGTGTCATCTCCAACAAGGGAGTTTCAGGGCCATGTCAGCTCCAACAGGGGAGTTTCATTTTCGTGTCAGCTCAAACAGGGGAGTTTCATTGTCGTGTCAACTCCAACAAGGGAGTTTCAGGGCCGTGTCAGCTCACACTGGGGAGTTTCAGCTCAGTGTCAGCTCTCATTGGGGAGTTTCAGCGCCGTGTCAGCTCCAACAGGGGAGTTTCAGCGCCGTGTCAGTTCTAACAGGGGAGTTTCAGCGTTGCGTCAGCTCCAACAGAGGAGTTTCAGTGTTGTGTCAGCTCCAACAGAAGAGTTTCAGTGTCGTGTCAGCTCTAACAGGGGAGTTTCAGCGCTCTGTCAAATCCAACAGGGGAGTATCAGCGTTGTGTCAGCTCCAACAGAGGAGTTTCAGTGTTGTGTCAGCTCCAACAAGGGAGTTTTAGTGTTGTGTCAGCTCCAACAGGGGAGTTTCAGCGTTGTGTCAGCACCAACAGGGGTAATTCATCGTCATGTCAACTCCAACAGGGGAGTTTCAGTGTCGTGTCAGCTCCAACAGAGGGGTTTCAGTGTTGTGTCAGCTCCAACAAGGGAGTTTTAGTGTTGTGTCAGCTCCAACAGGGGAGTTTCAGTGTCGTGTCAGCTCCAACAGAGAGGTTTCAGTGTTGTGTCAGCTCCAACAAGGGAGTTTTAGTGTTGTGTCAGCTCCAACAGGGGAGTTTCAGCGTTGTGTCAGCTCCAACAGGGGTAATTCATCGTCATGTCAACTCCAACAGGGGAGTTTCAGTGTCGTGTCAGCTCCAACAGGGGAGTTTCATCATCATGTCAACTCCAACAGGGGAGTTTCACTGTCGTGTCAGCTCCAACAGGGGAGTTTCATTGTCGTGTCAGCTCCAACAGGGGAGTTACAGCATTGTGTCAGCTCCAACAGGGGAGTTTCAGCATTGTGTCAGCTCCAACAGGGGAGTTTCATTGTCGTGTCATCTCCAACAAGGGAGTTTCAGGGCCATGTCAGCTCCAACAGGGGAGTTTCATTTTCGTGTCAGCTCAAACAGGGGAGTTTCATCGTCGTGTCAGCTCCAACAGGGGAGTTTCAGCGTTGTGTCAGCTCCAACAGGGGTAATTCAGCGACACGTCAACTCCAACAGGAGACTTTCAGTGTCATGTCAGCTCCAACAGGGAAGTTTGACTGTTGTGTCAGCTCCAACAGAGGAGTTTCAGCAATGTGTCAGCTCCAACAGAGGAGTTTCAACAATGTGTCAGCTCCAACAGAGGAGTTTCAGCAATGTGTCAGCTCCAACAGAGGAGTTTCAGCAATGTGTCAGCTCCAACAGGGGAGTTTCATTTTCGTGTCAGCTCAAACAGGGGAGTTTCATCGTCGTGTCAGCTCCAACAGGGGAGTTTCATTGTCGTGTCAGCTCCAACAGGGGAGTTTCATCGTCATGTCAACTCCAACAGGGGAGTTTCAGTGTCGTGTCAGCTCCAACAGGGGAGTTTCATCGTCATGTCAACTCCAATAGGGGAGTTTCACTGTCGTGTCAGCTCCAACAGGGGAGTTTCATTGTCGTGTCAGCTCCAACAGAGGAGTTTTAGTGTTGTGTCAGCTCCAACAGAAGAGTTTCAGCATTGTGTCAGCTCCAACAGAGGAGTTTTAGTGTTGTGTCAGCTCCAACAGAAGAGTTTCAGCATTGTGTCAGCTCCAACAGGGGAGTTTCAGTTTCGTGTCAGCTCAAACAGGGGAGTTTCATCCTCGTGTCAGCTCCAACAGGGGAGTTTCAGCGTTGTGTCAGCTCCAACAGGGGTAATTCAGCGACACGTCAACTCCAACAGGAGACTTTCAGTGTCATGTCAGCTCCAACAGGGAAGTTTGACTGTTGTGTCAGCTCCAACAGAGGAGTTTCAGCAATGTGTCATCTCCAACAGAGGAGTTTCAACAATGTGTCAGCTCCAACAGAGGAGTTTCAGCAATGTGTCAGCTCCAACAGAGGAGTTTCAGCAATGTGTCAGCTCCAACAGGGGAGTATCAGTGTCGTGTCAGCTCCAACAGGGGAGTTTCATTTTCGTGTCAGCTCCAACAGGGGAGTTTCATCGTCATGTCAACTCCAACAGGGGAGTTTCACTGTCGTGTCAGCTCCAACAGGGGAGTTTCATTGTCGTGTCAGCTCCAACAGGGGAGTTACAGCATTGTGTCAGCTCCAACAGGGGAGTTTCAGCATTGTGTCAGCTCCAACAGGGGAGTTTCATTGTCGTGTCATCTCCAACAAGGGAGTTTCAGGGCCATGTCAGCTCCAACAGGGGAGTTTCATTTTCGTGTCAGCTCAAACAGGGGAGTTTCATTGTCGTGTCAACTCCAACAAGGGAGTTTCAGGGCCGTGTCAGCTCACACTGGGGAGTTTCAGCTCAGTGTCAGCTCTCATTGGGGAGTTTCAGCGCCGTGTCAGCTCCAACAGGGGAGTTTCAGCGCCGTGTCAGTTCTAACAGGGGAGTTTCAGCGTTGCGTCAGCTCCAACAGAGGAGTTTCAGTGTTGTGTCAGCTCCAACAGAAGAGTTTCAGTGTCGTGTCAGCTCTAACAGGGGAGTTTCAGCGCTCTGTCAAATCCAACAGGGGAGTATCAGCGTTGTGTCAGCTCCAACAGAGGAGTTTCAGTGTTGTGTCAGCTCCAACAAGGGAGTTTTAGTGTTGTGTCAGCTCCAACAGGGGAGTTTCAGCGTTGTGTCAGCTCCAACAGGGGTAATTCATCGTCATGTCAACTCCAACAGGGGAGTTTCAGTGTCGTGTCAGCTCCAACAGAGGGGTTTCAGTGTTGTGTCAGCTCCAACAAGGGAGTTTTAGTGTTGTGTCAGCTCCAACAGGGGAGTTTCAGTGTCGTGTCAGCTCCAACAGAGGGGTTTCAGTGTTGTGTCAGCTCCAACAAGGGAGTTTTAGTGTTGTGTCAGCTCCAACAGGGGAGTTTCAGCGTTGTGTCAGCTCCAACAGGGGTAATTCATCGTCATGTCAACTCCAACAGGGGAGTTTCAGTGTCGTGTCAGCTCCAACAGGGGAGTTTCATCGTCATGTCAACTCCAACAGGGGAGTTTCACTGTCGTGTCAGCTCCAACAGGGGAGTTTCATTGTCGTGTTAGCTCCAACAGGGGAGTTACAGCATTGTGTCAGCTCCAACAGGGGAGTTTCAGCATTGTGTCAGCTCCAACAGGGGAGTTTCATTGTCGTGTCATCTCCAACAAGGGAGTTTCAGGGCCATGTCAGCTCCAACAGGGGAGTTTCATTTTCGGGTCAGCTCAAACAGGGGAGTTTCATCGTCGTGTCAGCTCCAACAGGGGAGTTTCAGCGTTGTGTCAGCTCCAACAGGGGTAATTCAGCGACACGTCAACTCCAACAGGAGACTTTCAGTGTCATGTCAGCTCCAACAGGGAAGTTTGACTGTTGTGTCAGCTCCAACAGAGGAGTTTCAGCAATGTGTCAGCTCCAACAGAGGAGTTTCAACAATGTGTCAGCTCCAACAGAGGAGTTTCAGCAATGTGTCAGCTCCAACAGAGGAGTTTCAGCAATGTGTCAGCTCCAACAGGGGAGTTTCATTTTCGTGTCAGCTCAAACAGGGGAGTTTCATCGTCGTGTCAGCTCCAACAGGGGAGTTTCATTGTCGTGTCAGCTCCAACAGGGGAGTTTCATCGTCATGTCAACTCCAACAGGGGAGTTTCAGTGTCGTGTCAGCTCCAACAGGGGAGTTTCATCGTCATGTCAACTCCAATAGGGGAGTTTCACTGTCGTGTCAGCTCCAACAGGGGAGTTTCATTGTCGTGTCAGCTCCAACAGGGGAGTTACAGCATTGTGTCAGCTCCAACAGGGGAGTTTCAGCATTGTGTCAGCTCCAACAGGGGAGTTTCATTGTCGTTTCATCTCCAACAAGGGAGTTTCAGGGCCATGTCAGCTCCAACAGGGGAGTTTCATTTTCGTGTCAGCTCAAACAGGGGAGTTTCATCGTCGTGTCAACTCCAACAAGGGAGTTTCAGGGCCGTGTCAGCTCACACTGGGGAGTTTCAGCTCAGTGTCAGCTCTCATTGGGGAGTTTCAGCGCCGTGTCAGCTCCAACAGGGGAGTTTCAGCGCCGTGTCAGTTCTAACAGGGGAGTTTCAGCGTTGTGTCAGCTCCAACAGAGGAGTTTCAGTGTTGTGTCAGCTCCAACAGAAGAGTTTCAGTGTCGTGTCAGCTCTAACAGGGGAGTTTCAGCGCTCTGTCAAATCCAACAGGGGAGTGTCAGTGTTGTGTCAGCTCCAACAGGGGAGTTTCAGCATTGTGTCAGCTCCAACAAGGGAGTATCAGTGTTGTGTCAGTTCTAACAGGGGAGTTTCAGCGTTGTGTCAGCTCCAACAAGGGAGTTTCAGTGTTGTGTCAGCTCCAACAGGGGAGTTTCAGCGTTGTGTCAGCCCCAACAGGGGTGATTCAGCGTCACGTCAACTCCAACAGGGAAGTTTCAGTGTCTTGTCAGCTCCAACAGAGGAGTTACAGTCTCGTGTTAGCTCCAACAGAGGAGTTACAGTCTCGTGTCAGCTCCAACTGGGGAGTTTCAGTGTCGTGTCAGCTCCAACAGGGGAGTTTCAGTGTCGTGTCAGCTCCAACACAGGATTTTCAGTGTCGTGTCAGCTCCAACAGGGGAGTTTCAGTGTCGTGTCAGCTCCAACAGGGGAGTTTCAGTGTCGTGTTAGCTCCAACAGCGGAGATTCAGTCTCGTGTCAGCTCCAACAGGGGAGATTCAGTGTCGTGTCAGCTCCAACAGGGGAGATTCATCGTCGAGTCAACTCCAACAAGGGAGTTTCAGGGCTGTGTCAGCTCACATTGGGGAGTTCCAGCGCGTGTCTCTTCCAACAGGGGAGTTTCAGCGCCATGTAAGTTCTATTAGGGGAGTTTCATTGTCATGTCATCTCCAACAGGGGAGTTTCATCGTCGTGTCAACTCCAACAGGAGCGTTTTTGTGTCGTTTCAGCTCCAGCAGAGGAGTTTCAGCAATGTGTCAGCTCCAACAGTTGAGTTTCAGCGCTGTGAAAGCTCACACTAGGGAGTTCCTGCGCCGTGTCAGCTCCAACATGGGAGTTTCAGTGTTGTGTCAGCTCTAACAGGGGAGTTTCAGCATTGTGTCAGCTCCAACAGGGTAGTTTCAGCGCCGTGTCAGTTCTAACAGGGGAGTTTCAGCGTTGTGTCAGCTCCAACAAGGGAGTTTCAGTGTTGTGTCAGCTCCAACAGAAGAGTTTCAGTGTCATGTCAGCTCCAACAGGGGAGTTTCCGCATTGTGTCAGCTCCAACAGGGGAGTTTCAGCACCGTGTCAGTTCTAACAGGGGAGTTTCAGCACCGTGTCAGTTCTAACAGGGTAGTTTCAGCGTCATGTCAGCTCCAACAGGAGAGTTTCAGTGTCGTGTCAGCTCAAACAGGGAAGTTTGAGTTTCGTTTCAGCTCCAACAGGGAAGTTTCAGCATTGTGTCAGCTCCAACAGGGGAGTTTCAGCGCCGTTTCAGTTCTAACAGGGGAGTTTCAGCGTTGTGTCAGCTCCAACAAGGGAGTTTCAGTGTTGTGTCAGCTCCAACAGAAGAGTTTCAGTGTCATGTCAGCTCCAACAGGAGAGTTTCAGTGTCGTGTCAGCTCAAACAGGGAAGTTTGAGTTTCGTTTCAGCTCCAACAGGGAAGTTTCAGCATTGTGTCAGCTCCAACAGGGGAGTTTCAGCGCCGTGTCAGCTCCAACAGGGGTGATTCAGCATCATGTCAGCTCCAACAGGCGAGTTTCAGGGTTGTGTCAGCTCAAACAGGGGAGTTTCAGTGTCGTGTCAGCTCCAACAAGAGAGTTTCAGTGTCGTGTCAGCTCCAACAAGAGAGTTTCAGTGTCGTGTTAGCTCCAAAAGAGGAGTTTCAGTCTCGTGTCAGCTCCAACAGAGGAGTTACAGTCTCGTGTCAGCTCCAACAGGGGAGTTACAGTCTCGTGTCAGCTCCAACAGAGGAGTTACAGTCTCGTGTCAGCTCCAACAGAGGAGTTACAGTCTCGTGTCAGCTCCAACAGGGGTGTTACAGTCTCGTGTCAGCTCCAACAGAGGAGTTACAGTCTCGTGTCAGCTCCAACAGGGGAGTTACAGTCTCGTGTCAGCTCCAACAGGGGAGTTACAGTCTCGTGTCAGCTCCAACAGGGGAGATTCAGTGTCGTGTCAGCTCCAACAGGGGAGTTACAGTCTCGTGTCAGCTCCAACAGGGGAGATTCAGTGTCGTGTCAGCTCCAACAGGGGAGTTTCAGCATTGTTCCAGCCCCAACAGGGGAGTTTCAGCGCCGTGTCAAATCCAACAGGGGAGTATCAGCGCCGTGTCAAATCCAACAGGGGAGTATCAGCGCCGTGTCAAATCCAACAGGGGAGTATCAGCGCCGTGTCAAATCCAACAGGGGAGTATCAGCGCCGTGTCAAATCCAACAGGGGAGTATCAGCGCCGTGTCAAATCCAACAGGGGAGTATCAGCGCCGTGTCAAATCCAACAGGGGAGTATCAGCGCTGTGTCAAATCCAACAGGGGAGTATCAGCGCCGTGTCAAATCCAACAGGGGAGTTTCAGCATTGTTCCAGCCCCAACAGGGGAGTTTCAGCGCCGGGTCAAATCCAACAGGGGGGTATCAGCGCCGTGTCAAATCCAACAGGGGAGTATCAGCTCCGTGTCAAATCCAACAGGGGAGTATCAGCGCCGTGTCAAATCCAACAGGGGAGTTTCAGCATTGTTCCAGCCCCAACAGGGGAGTATCAGCGCCGTGTCAAATCCAACAGGGGGGTATCAGCGCCGTGTCAAATCCAACAGGGGAGTATCAGCGCCGTGTCAAATCCAACAGGGGAGTATCAGCGCCGTGTCAAATCCAACAGGGGAGTATCAGCGCCGTGTCAAATCCAACAGGGGAGTATCAGCGCCGTGTCAAATCCAACAGGGGAGTATCAGCGCCGTGTCAAATCCAACAGGGGAGTATCAGCGCCGTGTCAAATCCAACAGGGGAGTATCAGCGCCGTGTCAAATCCAACAGGGGAGTATCAGCGCCGTGTCAAATCCAACAGGGGAGTATCAGCGCCGTGTCAAATCCAACAGGGGAGTATCAGCGCCGTGTCAAATCCAACAGGGGAGTATCAGCGCCGTGTCAAATCCAACAGGGGAGTATCAGCGCCGTGTCAAATCCAACAGGGGAGTATCAGCGCCGTGTCAAATCCAACAGGGGAGTATCAGCGCCGTGTCAAATCCATCAGGGGAGTATCAGCGCCGTGTAAGCTCCAAACATGAGAGTTTGATCGTCATTTCAACTCCAACGGGGGAGTTTCAGTGTCGTGTCAGCTACAACAGGGGAGTTTCATTGTTGTGTCAGCTCCAACAGGGGATTTTCAGTTTTGTCAGCTCCAACAGGGGTATTACAGTGTTGTCAGCTCCATCAGGGGAGTTTCAGTGTCGTGTCAGCTCCAACAGGGGAGTGTCACTGTTGTCAGCTCCAACAGGGGAGTTTCAGTGTTGTCAGCTCCATCAGGGGAGTTTCAGTGTTGTGTCAGCTACAACATGTGATTTTCAGTTTTGTCAGCTCCAACAGGTGTGTTTCAGTGTTGAAAGCTCCATCAGGGGTTTCAGTGTCGTATCAGCTCCAATAGGGGAGTTTTAGTGTTGTCAGCTCCAACAGGGGAGTTTCAGTGTTGTCAGCTCCAACAGGGGATTTTCAGTGTTGTCAGCTCCAACAGGGGTGTTTTAGAGGAGAATAGCCTATTTGTTTATGAATGAACCTACATTAAGTGGTAGCTCATCGTTAGGATGACCTGAGATTTACAAATAATATTTACTCCTTGTGACTTTCCTGGAACTCTCGATTTAAAAATGACTGCGTACAGTCGTGAAATACATAACATACTTCCAGGAATAGCACTTATTTATGGATGTGTAGATACTTGATATATGTACAGTGTGACTTTCTATAGTATGTCAAGTCAATGACCTCACCCAGGGATTATAACCAGCTCCCCTCAGAAAATATAACCATGAAGTCAACCATCTCCTCTCCATTCATCAACCCAACAGAATTACCCACATCTCTGTAGCGTGTCAGTTAGGTCTGTGGCTGTCCCACAGAGATCCTATTAAATCACGATTCTATAGAGATTCTATATGTAATTCTATGGGTTGTCTTCTCATTTGGTTATAGAACGTTACTACTTACTATGGTATCATGTGCTGTTGATGGGTCCAACCACAGCCAGGCTATAGAAGCAGCATTTCAGCTGTCACGCACTACCAGGCCCGTCACATCCCATCCACACTGCAGCCCATGATTTAGTGGCCTATGGCGGTCGTGCCTCCCCACCACAATGTGATACAGGCTAAAACACCCAGAGTAGCATTGGCTGGGGAAGACTTAGGGTACTGGGGGTACTGAGGCGTCATACAGGGTAGGAGCTGTATTTGACTGGTGCCCAGCCTCCATGCTCCAAAGCACCCAAAACACTCCTGGAGGAAAGAAGCCCCTGTGTGGAGTATGGGCGTGTGTTTGGGCGTAAAGCAGGCTCGTGTGGTGGCCTGACATGGTAGTGTAGTGAGGGATAACAGAGGGGATTGGCTTTGCTGGGGGGGTGTGTGTGTGTGTGTGTGCGTGTGCGTGTGCGTGTGTGAAGCATCACATAAAGTGTAAACCACCGTCATGCTGCCCAGGCTAGGGGTGATGCTATGCAGAGGTAGGCCAGGTTGGATGTGTGTGCAGACAGGGGAGCACATTAATAGCATGATTAATACCATCAGAGTTAAAAAGTCTCACGCCATAAACAGCTTTTGCCCTCCTATTATCACTGCCCAAGGAAGCACTTGACTGTATAACCTGCTGGAGTAGAGAGAGACGTCCAACAATCAGAAAATATACATTCTGTAAGCATCTCATTGCAAGACCATACATTTGTATTTTGTTAGTCCATTCAAGGACATGTGTACAGTACAGTATGCTTGCAGACGTGAAAATACGTTTTTACATCTTGAACATGTGAGTGAGAAGAACATGCGCGTAAGGTGTCAACATGAGAAGGCCTACATATGAGGTGAGTGATGGGGTAGGGGGGTTTGATTGCTGGATCTTGGAAGTTTAGCTGTGCATTCTTATTCACAATTACTGTATCAATAAACGTGTCATCTCAGGGCCAAAGTGAGTTAGCTAGGGTCTTTTAATAACATGTAAACATTGAGGAATTATGCCCAGCTAAGCCAATTAAAATATATGACGTGCTCTGCATAATGTCGAATGCCTTGGTTGGCGCTGCCACTTGCTGTCAAGATAAAGTGCACTGCAGGAGGGAAGTGTAGCACATTTTACAGGACTTAGTGTGGAGACACACTATCATGGTGGCCACTTGGCAGCTATTAATCATTGGAAATATTGAGGTAACGCTTCAAACTTGTTAATAATGCTTGCTAGCTAACATCCATACAAAGACGTTGGCTGTGCGTTCATCCTTAAAAAGAGGTTGGCTAACATCCTCCCATCTGTGGTTTGCAGTATGTTAACATTTAAAATGCATCATCACAATAGAAGAAAAGGGAAGTTAACATCCACTAGAATGGGTGGATGGTTTCTGGTGATTTGATAAATAATGTGTTGTGGTGTGCTCATGAGCGTCGTGATTATGCCGTAGCGTTGGGAAGATAATTGTTCCAGTTATAGGGCTTTACAAACCACATTTGTTTCCACATCAGGCAGTGTTTAAACCATAGAAATAGAAGAAATAGAAAGGGCGTCTCCATTCAAGTGCATAATGGGTGGGCTGGCAGCCATTTTGAGTAAGAGTGGAAGTAAAAGCAGTGTACCCTTCAATCTGTGCTGTGATTTGTTGAGTTAACTGACATTACAAAAAAATACATTCCATTGTATGAGCCACATCAGTTAACATCATTTGAATGAACATTCTACATTACAATGGCAATCCAGCACAGTCCCAGTCAGTTTTAGATATTATAAACTGGGTGGTTTGAGCCCCAATTGCTGATTGGCTGACAGCCATGGTATATCAGACCTTATACCATGGGTATGACAGAACATTTATTTTTACAGCTCTAATTTCGTTGGTAACCAGTTTATAATAGCAATAAGGCACCTTGAGTGTTTGTGGTATATGGCCAATATACTACAGCTAAGGGTTGTGTCCAGGCACTCTGCGATACGTTTTGCATAAGAACAGCCCTTAGTCGTGGTATATTGGCCATATACCACACCCCCTATTGCCTTATTGCTTAATTATACCATGGCATTGTTGAATACTCATTTCGGATTGGCTTGAAGGGCATTCTAGAGAATGCAATATTTCCCTAATTGCGTGGTATAATTCAATGGCTATGAAGTTCATTCTTACATGTTCTATTTTTAATCTGCTTTTGAAAGAAAAAGTCGAATTGAAAACATTATTGGCATTGTTGAATTCAATTTTCATAATAGCAAGCTAGCATAATACTTTGGCAAGCAAGTCTGTTTGGAGAGGTCGCTAAACTGAACACATTCCCACTGATAGGAGGCTGGGAGATGGAGCTGTGAAAATTTGAGCAGACAACTAACACATCAAATCCAGGTGCTGAAAATTAGGGACTTGCAGATTCACAGAGTGGATTACATCTCTAGAGAGCAAAGAATTTGACATGGCAGTGCATTCTAAAAATCCAACCCCAGGTTACAGAGGTCATAGCGTAGAAGACAAATAATCTCTTGTCTGTGTAGATTGGGGAAAATCTCCTTCAGGCACATCTTCTCCCAATGCCTGCATGTCTCACAGTAATGACTGTTTGCACACTTGGAGTATCATAGATAGATTGTAATAGAGTATTCTTATGTTCATGTTCACTAGTTTCACAGTGGGATTTTGTTTGTTTCTACTGACTCAACATGACACAAAAGTCATAAAACTAGTTTTTCATGACTGCATCATGACGTAAACAGCAACCTGTCTCTTTTCCATGGTCCCAAACTACAGTATTTACCACTCATCTGTTGCAACCAGGCTTCAAATTTATTTGGGATAGGGGGCTGTATTTTGAGGTCCGGATGAAAAGAGTGCCCAAAGTAAGCTGCCTGCTACTCAGGCCCAGAACCTAGGATATAAATATAATTTGATTTGGATAGAAAACACTCCAAAGTTTCTAAAACTGTTACAATAATGTCTGTGAGTATAACAGAACTGAAATGGCAGGCAAAACCCAGAGGACAAACCATACCCCCCAAAAAATGTTTCATCCTACCACTGATTTCAATGGCTGGCACTTTTATAATAGCAGTTTCTAGGGCTTCCTCTAGATGTCAACAATCTTTAGAAAGAGTTTCAGGCTGGTTTTTGGAAATATGAGCCAGAAATTGTAGTTTTTCTAGGTGGCTCCCATTTTGGCTGAAGTGTTTCCAAGCACGTGAATGAGAGCGCTTGAATGAGAGCGCTTGAATGAGTGCGCGTTCTTTGGTATTTTTCTGAGGTAAAGACAATAACGATTCTCCTTCTTAAATTGTATCGTTTATTTGTGTATTATGGTACCTAAGGTTTGATTATAAATGTTGATTGACTTATTTGGATAAGTTTATTGGTAACGTTTGGGATTCATTTTGAATGCATTTTGAAGGAGGGAAACCGAGTGGATTATTGACTGAAGCGCGCCAGCTAAACTGAGTTTTTATGGATATAACGAAGGACTTTATCGAACAAAAGGACCATTTGTAATGTAACTAGGACCTTTTGGAGTGCCAACAGAAGAAGATCTTCAAAGGCAAGGCATATATTATATCGCTATTTCTGACTTTCGTGTCGCAACTCCCTGGTTGAAAATGATTTGTTATGCATTTGTGTGCTGGGCGCTGTCCTCAGATAATCGCATGGTTTGCTTTTGCCGTAAAGCCTTTTTGAAATCTGACACGGCGGCTGGATTAACAACAAGTTAAGCTTTATTTTTCTGTATTGCACTTGTGATTTCATGAAAGTTTAATATTTATAGTAATTTAATTTAAATTTGGCGCTCTGCAATTTCACCGGAAGTTGTCGAAATGGGACGTTTTAAGTTTTAAGAACCAAATAAACTGTGATCTGGGGGGGGGGAAGCACGTCTGTTTGGTTACCAAGGCAACTGCTGTAGCTATCTAGATCGTGAACTTGCTAGCTACTTCAGTGAATGTCGTCTCATTTCTATCTGCAATAATTAATTTTAAAGCTGTGGTATAAAAAAGTATAATCAACGAGGGGCAGTGCATTCTCTGGAAAATAATGCACGACGTGGAAGGTGTGGAGTGGAACTAACCTCTCACGGAACGCATTTGCGGCGAAAACAACCTGTTCACGGTTCACAGCAAAAACGTTATCTTGTTCAAACGCAATTCTCACCTGCGTATTTTAGTAAACTACATTGTAAGAAAAGTCCAACATGTCTAAAGATGACGTTTCAACATTGCCTTCTCCCAATCGTTTTCACTACTTAGAAAAAAGTTATATTGTAGGGCTTCCCTCATGTCCCTTTCCATGACGGTGCTATCAGCCACTTGAATGAGTGCTAGCTAGCTAACTACTGGAACATTATAAGCTAGCCAAAACCAGAAACACAAACAAACGTTAAATACAGCCACAAGAAGTTAGTGGATTGAACATTACAGTGGTCGTTTAGACCCCTCGACTTTTTCCACATTTTGTTATGTTACAGCTTTATTCTAAAAGATTAGATTGTTTTTTTTGTAATTAACACACAATACCCCATAATAACAAAGCAAAAACAGATTTTTTGAAATGTTTTATAAAATGAAAACGGAAACATCACATTTACATAGGTAGACCTTATAGTTAGTAAGTTTCATTGTTAAAGCAACTTTGGCAGTGATGACAGTACTGAGTCTTAGGTATAATGCTAAAAGCTTGGCACACCTGTATTTGGGGAGTTTCTCCCATTCTTTCTGCAGATTCTCTCAAGCTCTGTCAGGTTGGATGGGTGTTGCTGCAAATTAATATGCCACAAGTGGACTCCAAACAAGTTGTAGAAACATCTCAAGGATGATCAATAGAAACAGGATGCATCTGAGCTCAATTTCAAGTCTCATAGCAAAGGGTCTGAATACTTATATAATACTAAAGGTATTTCTGTTTTTATTATTTTCAAAAGTTTCTAAACCTGTTTTTTCTTGGTCATGGGGTATTCTGTGTAGATTAATGAGGAAAATGTTTAATTTAATACATTTTAAAATAAGGCTGTAACGTAACAACATTTGGAAAAAGTCAAGGGCTCTGAATACTTTCCGAATGCACTGTATATCCTAGCATGACCTTGTTGGGTAAAGACTGACTTAAATATATTGACAGTGACTCACTCCTCTGTTTCATCACGCTCACCACCAGGTCTGAGTCACACCAAACGTTGGGCATTACAAACACCAACAAACTTCAATTGCTCCACCTCCACACTTAACGCTACCCCATAAATCACTCCTTTTACTGTGCCCTGTTCCTATGAGCAAAGCAAGAAACAGATCTTGACCCAAGTTGTGTGACACGGAGCGCCTGCTCCCTCTGGTCAGAAGAAACACAAACGAATATCACAGGTCCAGTACAGGTTACCTTCCCTGATTCAACTGCACCCAACTCCTTTCTCCCCCACCCTGAAACCACAAATGGATCTGCCAAAAGGCAAGGATCCATTTTCTCCAAAAATGTCACTCCTTCTGGAATAATCTTCATCATGACCATGCCCATCAATGCAAGGCTCGTACAACGAGCTCCTCACAACAGCTTCTACCCCTTCCGTTTCACCTCCAGAACTCGAACTAGCGTCCGGTTCACTCTGTTTCAACTTGACACCAATCTTCCTGGACATATCCTCTCCCTTGTTATTGCTAGCTTCAACATATTCAAACCTCCACCTCCCTCAGTCTTTTCAACCTTCCCTCTCTTTCCCTCCAATCTTCCTCCCTTAACCAATTACCCGACTCCTGCAAATTTTCAACTTTCCAAGCCAAAATCTCTTTTTAGCCTCCTTGAGAGACATGTTAAGCCCTGTGCTCCACGTTCAAATTATCAACATTTTCAGGGCTCTTCTCGCAGGTTCTATTTCTCTATGTGGGAGCATTAGGAACCAGGTCAGGATTTTTATGTGGGAGCATGTACATTGAACAACACAGCAGCTTATCGGCATGTTTTGTGATTTCTGTATAACAAAAAACAATGCTGGGTCTTTACTGGGGGTTAATTGGAAATAATGTTTGTTTTCCCCAATTTCTGGGCGTGGTTGAGGGGAATTCCTTATTATTACGTGAATATCAACTCTTGAGTATCAGTTGATAGAACATTCCAAAATACCACGGAAAGTATTGCATAACAATACCAGGCAGCCATTCCGAGTGTACCCATGAGTTTACCAGTCAAATTGCCAGGGTTAGAGTTTCCAAGCACATTCTATTCATACTATTTCTATGGTTTAAACTTAACTTGCACTGTAAAGTCAGTGACAGTTAGCCATACAAAGATTATTTTTAAATGCGTTTTGCCAAACATTGTTTTGGCACCTTTTAGGGTTATTACCATAGATAAGTATGTGAATACTACATGACATTGGAGTTTACATCTTTCAGCCAGTGCACAGAAAACAGTGGTTATGCTCATGTACTGCACCATATCTCAGTAAACCTGCTTTGACAACTTATACACCCTGAGATAAACACAGTAGTGAGACAATGGGTCGTTGAAGCTGTGTTAGAGAAAAGGATCACGTCAGTCTTTGTGTCAGTGTAACCCAGATGAGGGGTATTAACGCTTGTGTAGCAGGGCCAGTCCTAGCCGGCATTCTGGAACCTTGGTGATAATGAGTTTGGACTCCGGGAATACTGGGCTCTAGAATCCCAGCTCAAACACTGTAGCACATCTGCCCAACCAGTTATCTTTGAAAATGTCCACTCTGGCCCCAATAGCAAGTGAACATCCAATATAGCAAGTGTAGAGTCCAATAACAACATCAAAACATAATAAATATATATCATTGACCCCATTAACTCACATGGATAAAACATTTCTTACAGTTTCACTTGACTTTATCAACATCTAGTCTTCCGTTGCACTACCTGCAGGGCAACCTGATCTGACTTCAGAAATGTGATCTTTCCCGGAGGATTGGTGTAGATTCAGGGGTCGTGACTTTGGAGAGCGGGGTTTATTTGTGCAGGCCGTAGAGTGGGCAGTAACACACACTTCAGCCATTAATTATCTAGGGTGACTGAAAAAAACAGGCCGAATTGGTTCATCGTCAGGGGGCTTGGGGGGGCTGGGGCACAGGGTGTCGGTCATAGGGGCCCTCCACCCCAGTCACACAAACACACCACCCATGCGCCAAAACTCATCCCACAGATTAGCCTTCTGGATACCTACAGCCAGGCTACAACAGTAATTTACCATAGGCGTGTTTTAGAATATTGTTTATAGAGAGTGCAGAGCTACTGTCTGAAAGGAGAGGAACACTAAATAAAGTTTGAGCGCTCCCTACAGTGGAAGAGTTAGTACAATCTGGCTCTAGCCTATGTGAAGCCAAACCAGTCTTGATTTGTCCGTTTCATTGATTGTTTGACATGCTTTACAATCATTACAGGATATAAAGGCCTTGCACTAACATTGCAAGGTAAGGTTGCATTAAGGATGCGAGGTAAGCTCTGAACAGTGGGGCAGTATCAGGTCTACTGTATTGATTCATTTTTATTTCTCTCTCTCAGATGGAGTTCAAGCAGTTGACCCCACTGATTCCTCTGCTGCACCTGATACGGTTATCACAGATGCCCCCAGCTCTAATGTATCAGTACTCGAAGATGCACCCTCCAACCCTACAGTCAGAAGTAAGACATTAATAACATCCCTGTCCAAAGTCCAGATCAAAGCTGAAGTCAGTAGTTATGATATGGAGGATCAGGAGATGACAACAGGTCGTCATGATTTGAGGTTGGCCCTAATTACACAATTACAATGAGTACCTTACATGGCAACTGAATGTAAGGTACAGTATGTAGTACCTTTTCATTAGCCATCGGTCACTCATCTATAAGTGAATTACATCACACCCATTCATAACATTTATAACACCAGCAGACCTATAGTGCTCAGTTCAAACTATCACCATGCTCTGATGGTTTAGGAGTCCCAGCCCTCACTGACGACACCCAAAGTACTGATGGTCCTTTTCATTTCTATTCTTCCTTTTCTCTATAGTTTTTATTCTGAACTATATACTAATTATGTTGATAAACTGTTGATAAAACCAAACACGACCCACCCCCAACAACAATCTTCCTCCCAAATTACATAAGTATTCAGACCCTTTACTTAGTACCTTGTTGAAGCACAGCGATGACAGGCTTCTTAGGCATGATGCTAAAAGCTTGGCACACCTTTGGGGAGTTTCCCATTCTTCTCTGCAGATCCTCTCAAGCTCTGTCAGGTTGGATGGGGAGGTTCCCATTCTTCTCTGCAGATCCTCTCAAGCTCTGTCAGGTTGGATGGGGAGGTTCCCATTCTTATCTGCAGATCCTCTCAAGCTCTGTCAGGTTGGATGGGGAGGTTCCCATTCTTCTCTGCAAATCCTCTCAAGCTCTGTCAGGTTGGATGGGGAGGTTCCCATTCTTCTCTGCAGATCCTCTCAAGCTCTGTCAGATTGGATGGGGTGGTTCCCATTCTTCTCTGCAAATCCTCTCAAGCTCTGTCAGGTTGGATGGGGAGGTTCCCATTCTTCTCTGCAGATCCTCTCAAGCTCTGTCAGGTTGGATGGGGAGGTTCCCATTCTTATCTGCAGATCCTCTCAAGCTCTGTCAGGTTGGATGGGGAGTGTTGCTGTAATTTAATTTACCACAGGTGGACTCCAATCAAGTTGTAGAAACATCTCAAGAATAATCAATGGAAACAGGATGCATCTGAGCTCAATTTCAAGTCTCATAGCAAAGGGTCTGAATATGTAAATAAGGTATTTCTGTTTTTATTTTTTATACATTTGCAACAGTTTCTTAAAACCTGTTTTTACTTAGTCATTGTGGAGTATTCTGTGTAGATTGATGAGGAAAATGTTTTATTTAATACATTTTACAATAAGGCTGTAACTAACAACATTTGGAAAAAGTCAAGGGCTCTGAATACTTTACAAATACACTGTATATCCTAACATGACCTTGTCGGGTAAAGACTGACTTAAAAGGACTGACAGGGACTCCTCTGTTTCACCACGCTCACCATCGGGTTTGCATCGCATCAAACGTTGGGCATTACAAACACCAAGAAACTTCAATTGCTCCACCTCCACATTTGACGCTACACCATAAATCACTCCTTTCCCTGATTCAACTGCACCCAACTCCTTTCTCCCCCACCCTGAAACCACAAATGGATCCGCCAAAAGGCAAGGATCCACTTTCTCCAAAAATGTCACTCCTTCTGGATCAAACGTATCTTTATCATAACCATGCTCATCAATGTAAAGCTCGTTCTCCGAGCTCCTCACAACACCTTCTACCCCTTCCATTTCACTTCTAGAACTCGAACTGGCATCCGACTCAGTCTGTTTATACCCCAACCAGAAGCCATGGATTACAGGACTCTAACCCGGAAGCTTATAAGAAATACCGCTATGCCCTCCGATGAACCATCAAACAGGCAAAGTGTCATTATAAGACTAAGATCGAATCGTACTACACCGGCTCTGACATTCGTCTTATGGCCCCTGCCACGGGCCCCTGCCAAGGGCTTGCTAATTATTACAGACTATAAAGGGAAGCACAACCGCGAGCTGCCCAGTGAAACGAGCCTACCAAACGAGCTAAATCACTTCTATGCTCGTTTTGAGGCAAGCAACACTGAGGCATGCTTGAGAGCAACACTGAGGCATGCATGAGAGCATCAGCTGTTCCGGACGACTGGGTGATTACGCTCTCCGTAGCCGACGTGAGTAAGAACTTTAAGCAGGTCAACATTCACAAGGCTGCAGGGCCAGATGGATTACCAGGACGTGTGCTCCGGGCATGTGCTGACCAACTGGCAGATGTCTTCTCTAACATTTCAACATGTTCCTGATTGAGTCTGTAATACCAACATGTTTCAAGCAGACCACCATAGTCCCTGTGCCCAAGAACACGAAGGCAACCTGCCTAAATGACTACAGACCCGTAGCACTCACGCCCGTAGCCATGAAGTGCTTTGAAAAGCTGGTAATGGCTCACATCAACACCATTATCCCAGAAACCCTAGACCCACTCCAATTTGCATACCGCCCAAACAGATCCACAGATGATGCAATCTATATTGCACTCCACACTGCCCTTTCCCACCTGGACAAAAGGAACACCTATGCGAGATTGTTATTCATTGACTACAGCTCAGCATTCAACACCATAGTACCCTCAAAGCTTATCGCTAAGCTAAGGATCCTGGGACTTTAACACCTCCCTCTGCAACTGGGTCCTGGACTTCCTGACGGGCCGCCCCCAGGTGGTGAGGGTAAGTAGCAACACATCTGCCACGCTGATCCTCAACACTGGAGCCTCCCAGGGGAGCGTGCTCAGTCCCCTCCTGTACTCCCTGTTCACCCACGACTGCATGGGCAGGCACGACTCCAACACCATCATTAAGTTTGCAGACGACACAACAGTGGTAGGCCTGATCACCGACAACGACGAGACAGCCTACAGGGAGGAGGTCAGAGACCTGACCGGGTGGTGCCAGAATAACAACCTATCCCTCAACGTAACCAAGTCTAAGGAGATGATTGTGGACTACAGGAAAAGGAGGACCGAGCACGCCCCCCATTCTTATCGACGGGGCTGTTGTCAAATTGTCAAAGACCCCAACCACCCCAGACATAGACTGTTCTCACTACTACCGCATGGCAAGCGGTACCGGAGAGCCAAGTCTAGGGCAAAAAGGCTTCTCAACAGTTTTTACCCCCAAGCCATAAGGCTCCTGAACAGGTAATCACATGGCTACCCGGACTTTTTGCATCGTGTGCCCCCCCTCTTTTACGCTGCTGCTACTCTCTGTTTATCATATATGTATAGTCACTTTAACAATATCTACATGTACATACTACCTCAATTGGGCCGACCAACCAGTGCTCCCACACATTGGCTTACCGGGCTATCTGCATTGTGTCCCGCCACCCACCACCTGCCAACCCCTCTTTTACAATACTGCTACTCTCTGTTTATCATATATGCATAGTCACTTTAACCATATCTACATGTACATACTACCTCAATCAGCCCGACTAACCGGTGCCTGTATGTAGCCTCGCTACTGTTATAGCCTCGCTACTGTATATAGCCTGGCTACTGTTATTTTTCACTTTTTACTGTTTTACTGTTGTTTTCATTTCTTAACTTACCTTTTGTTCACCTAATACCTATTTTGCACTGTTGGTTAGAGCCTGTAAGTAAGCATTTCACTGCATGGTCTACACCTGCTGTATTCAGCGCACGTGACAAATAAGCATTCATTTGATTTTAAATTGACACCAATCTTCCTGGACATACCCTCTCCCTTGTTATTGCTGTCTTCAACATATTCAAACCTCCACCTCTCTCAGTCTTTTCAAACTTCCCTCTCTTTCCCTCCAATCTTCCTCTCTTAACCAATTACCCGACTCCTGCAAATTTTCAGATTTTCCTTGCCAAAATCTATTTTTAAGCCTCCTTAAGAGACATGTTAAGCCCTGTGCTCCACGTTCAAATTATCAACATTTTCAGGGCTCTTCTCGCAGGTTCTATTTCCCTATGTGAGAGCATTAGGAACCGTAGGTCAGGATTTTAAACCTGGTTACATGTACATTGAACAACACAGCAGCTTATCGGCATGTTTTGTGATTTCTGTATAACAAAAAAACAATTTTGGTTCTTTTCCACTGGGAATCAATGGGAAAGAATGTTTGTTTTCCCCAATGGGCGTGGTCGAGGGGAATTTCTTATTATTATGTGAATATCGAATCTTGAGTATCAGTTGATAGAACATTCCAAAATACCACGGAAAGTATTGCATAACAATACCAGGCAGCCATTCCGCGTGTACCCATGAGTTACCCCAGTCAAATTGCCAGGGTTAGAGTTTCCAAGCACATTGGGGCACAGGGTGTCGGTCATAGGGGGCAAGCAGTGTCAACCTGCCCTCCACCCCCGAACCCCAGTCACACAAACACACCACCCACATGCCAAACTCATCCCACAGATTAGCCTTCTAGATACCTACAGCCAGGCTACAACAGTAATTTACCATAGGCGTGTTTTAGAATATAGTTTATAGAGAGTGCAGAGCTACTGTCTGAAAGGAGAGGAACACTAAATAAAGTTTGAGCGCTCCCTACAGTGGAAGAGTTAGTACAATTCTGGCTCTAGCCTATGTGAAGCCAAACCAGTCTTGAGTTGTCCGTTTCATTGATTGTTGACATGCTTTACAATCATTACAGGATATAAAGGCCTTGCACTAACATTGCAAGGTAAGGTTGCATTAAGGATGCGAGGTAAGTTTGCATTAAGCTCTGAACAGTGGGGCAGTATCAGGTCTACTGTATTGATTCATTTTTATTTCTCTCTCTCAGATGGAGTTCAAGCAGTTGACCCCACTGATTCCTCTGCTGCACCTGATACGGTTATCACAGATGCCCCCAGCTCTGTTGCAGATAATGCATCAGTACTCGAAGATGCACCCTCCAACCCTACAGTCAGAAGTAAGACATTAATAACATCCCTGTCCAAAGTCCAGATCAAAGCTGAAGTCAGTAGTTATGATATGGAGGATCAGGAGATGACAACAGGTCGTCATGATTTGAGATTGGCCCTAATTACACAATTACAATGAGTACCTTACATGGCAACTGAATGTAAGGTACAGTATAACAGTAGTACCTTTTCATTAGCCATCGGTCACTCATCTATAAGTGAATTACATCACACCCATTCATAACATTTATAACACCAGCAGACCTATAGTGCTCAGTTCAAACTATCACCCTGCTCTGATGGTTTAGGAGTCCCAGCCCTCACTGACAACACCCAAAGGACTGATAGTCCTTTTCATTTCTATTCTTCCTTTTCTCTCTAGTTTTTAAAATGTTATTCTGAACTATATATTAATTATGTTGATAAACTGTTGATAAAACCAAACACGACCCACCCCCAACAACAATCTTCCTCCCAAATTAACTTTAATACACTTGACCATATATATGGTCACTTTCCTTTCACAACTGTCCCGTCTGTATTATTAAGTTGTTCTGTCTGCCTGTCTAGTCTGTTATTATTATACTTTCCTGTCTGCCTGTCTAGTCTGTTATTATTGTACTGTCCTGTCTGCCTGTCCAGTCTGTTATTATTGTACTGTCCTGTCTGCCTGTCTAGTCTGTTATTATTATACTTTCCTGTCTGCCTATCTAGTCTGTTATTATTATACTGTCCTGTCTGCCTGTCTAGTCTGTTATTATTATACTTTCCTGTCTGCCTGTCTAGTCTGTTATTATTGTACTGTCCTGTCTGCCTGTCTAGTCTGTTATTATTATACTGTCCTGTCTGCCTGTCTAGTCTGTTATTATTATACTGTCCTGTCTGCCTGTCCAGTCTGTTATTATGTTGTCCTGTCTGCCTGTCCAGTCTGTTATTATACTGTACTGTCTGCCTGTCCAGTCTGTTATTATTATGTTGTCCTGTCTGCCTGTCTAGTTTGTTATTATTATACTGTCCTGTCTGCCTGTCTAGTCTGTTATTATGTTGTCCTGTCTACCTGTCTAGTCTGTTATTATTATACTGTCCTGTCTGCCTGTCTAGTCTGTTATTATTATGTTGTCCTGTCTGCCTGTCTAGTCTGTTATTATTATGTTGTCCTGTCTGCCTGTCTAGTCTGTTATTATTATACTGTCCTGTCTGCCTGTCTAGTCTGTTATTATTATACTTTCCTGTCTGCCTGTCTAGTCTGTTATTATTATACTGTCCTGTCTGCCTGTCCAGTATGTTATTATGTTGTCCTATCTGCCTGTCCAGTCTGTTATTATGCTGTCCTGTCTGCCTGTCTAGTCTGTTATTATTATACTTTCCTGTCTGCCTGTCTAGTCTGTTATTATTATACTTTCCTGTCTGCCTGTCTAGTCTGTTATTATTATACTTTCCTGTCTGCCTGTCTAGTCTGTTATTATTATACTGTCCTGTCTGCCTGTCCAGTATGTTATTATGTTGTCCTATCTGCCTGTCCAGTCTGTTATTATGCTGTCCTGTCTGCCTGTCTAGTCTGTTATTATTATACTTTCCTGTCTGCCTGTCTAGTCTGTTATTATTATACTTTCCTGTCTGCCTGTCTAGTCTGTTATTATTATACTGTCCTGTCTGCCTGTCTAGTCTGTTATTATTATACTTTCCTGTCTGCTTGTCTAGTCTGTTATTATTATACTTTCCTGTCTGCCTGTCTAGTCTGTTATTATTATACTGTCCTGTCTGCCTGTCTAGTCTGTTATTAAGTTGTCCTGTCTGCCTGTCCAGTCTGTTATTATACTGTACTGTCTACCTGTCCAATATGTTATTATGTTGTCCTGTGTGCCTGTCTAGTCTGTTATTATGTTGTCCTGTCTGCCTGTCCAGTCTGTTATTATGTTGTCCTGTCTGCCTGTCCAGTCTGTTATTATTATACTGTCCTGTCTGCCTGTCCAGTCTGTTATTATTATACTGTCCTGTCTGCCTGTCTAGTCTGTTATTATTATACTGTCCTGTCTGCCTGTCTAGTCTGTTATTATTATACTGTCCTGTCTGCCTGTCTAGTCTGTTATTATTATACTTTCCTGTCTGCCTGTCTAGTCTGTTATTATTATACTGTCCTGTCTGCCTGTCCAGTATGTTATTATGTTGTCCTATCTGCCTGTCCAGTCTGTTATTATGCTGTCCTGTCTGCCTGTCTAGTCTGTTATTATTATACTTTCCTGTCTGCCTGTCTAGTCTGTTATTATTATACTTTCCTGTCTGCCTGTCTAGTCTGTTATTATTATACTGTCCTGTCTGCCTGTCTAGTCTGTTATTATTATACTTTCCTGTCTGCTTGTCTAGTCTGTTATTATTATACTTTCCTGTCTGCCTGTCTAGTCTGTTATTATTATACTGTCCTGTCTGCCTGTCTAGTCTGTTATTAAGTTGTCCTGTCTGCCTGTCCAGTCTGTTATTATACTGTACTGTCTACCTGTCCAATATGTTATTATGTTGTCCTGTGTGCCTGTCTAGTCTGTTATTATGTTGTCCTGTCTGCCTGTCCAGTCTGTTATTATGTTGTCCTGTCTGCCTGTCCAGTCTGTTATTATTATACTGTCCTGTCTGCCTGTCCAGTCTGTTATTATGTTGTCCTGTCTGCCTGTCTAGTCTGTTATTATTATACTGTCCTGTCTGCCTTTCTAGTCTGTTATTATTATACTGTCCTGTCTGCCTGTCCAGTCTGTTATTATGTTGTCCTGTCTGCCTGTCTAGTCTGTTATTATGTTGTCCTGTCTGCCTGTCCAGTCTGTTATTATTATGTTGTGCTGTCGGCCTGTCCAGTCTGCTATTATTATGTTGTCCTGTCTGCCTGTCCAGTCTGTTATTATTAATTTGTGCTGTCTGCCTGTCCAGTCTGTTATTATTATGTTGTGCTGTCTGCCTATCCAGTCTGTTTTTATTATGTTGTCCTGTCTGCCTGTCCAGTCTGTTGTTATTATGTTGTTCTGTCTAACTGTCTAGTCTGTTATTATTATACTTTCCTGTCTGCCTGTCTAGTCTGTTATTATAATGTTGTGCTGTCTGCCTGTCCAGTCTGTTTTTATTATGTTGTCCTGTCTGCCTGTCTAGTCTGTTATTATTATACTCTCCTGTCTGCCTGTCCAGTCTGTTATTATTATACTGTCCTATCTGCCTGTCCAGTCTGTTATTATTATGTTGGCCTGTCTGCCTGTCCAGTCTGTTATTATTATGTTGTCCTGTCTGCCTTTCTAGTCTGTTATTATGTTGTCCTGTCTACCTGTCTAGTCTGTTATTATTATACTGTCCTGTCTGCCTGTCTAGTCTGTTATTATTATACTGTCCTGTCTACCTGTCTAGTCTGTTATTATTATACTGTTCTGTCTACCTGTCTAGTCTGTTATTATACTGTCCTGTCCTGTCTGTTATTATGTTGTCCTGTCTGCCTGTCCAGTCTGTTATTATGTTGTCCTGTCTGCCTGTCCAGTCTGTTATTATTATACTGTCCTGTCTGCCTGTCCAGTCTGTTATTATGTTGTCCTGTCTGCCTGTCCAGTCTGTTATTATTATGTTGTGTTGTGTGTCTGTCCAGTCTGCTATTATTATGTTGTCCTGTCTGCCTGTCCAGTCTGTTATTATTAATTTGTGCTGTCTGCCTGTCCAGTCTGTTATTATTATGTTGTTCTGTCTGCCTGTCCAGTCTGTTATTATACTGTACTGTCTACCTGTCCAATATGTTATTATGTTGTCCTGTGTGCCTGTCTATCTTTTATTATGTTGTCCTGTCTGCCTGTCCAGTCTGTTATTATGTTGTCCTGTCTGCCTGTCCAGTCTGTTATTATTATACTGTCCTGTCTGCCTGTCCAGTCTGTTATTATGTTGTCCTGTCTGCCTGTCTAGTCTGTTATTATTATACTGTCCTGTCTGCCTTTCTAGTCTGTTATTATTATACTGTCCTGTCTGCCTGTCGAGTCTGTTATTATGTTGTCCTGTCTGCCTGTCTAGTCTGTTATTATGTTGTCCTGTCTGCCTGTCCAGTCTGTTATTATTATGTTGTGCTGTCGGCCTGTCCAGTCTGCTATTATTATGTTGTCCTGTCTGCCTGTCCAGTCTGTTATTATTAATTTGTGCTGTCTGCCTGTCCAGTCTGTTATTATTATGTTGTGCTGTCTGCCTGTCCAGTCTGTTTTTATTATGTTGTCCTGTCTGCCTGTCCAGTCTGTTATTATTATGTTGTTCTGTCTAACTGTCTAGTCTGTTATTATTATACTTTCCTGTCTGCCTGTCTAGTCTGTTATTATAATGTTGTGCTGTCTGCCTGTCCAGTCTGTTTTTATTATGTTGTCCTGTCTGCCTGTGTAGTCTGTTATTATTATACTCTCCTGTCTGCCTGTCCAGTCTGTTATTATTATACTGTCCTATCTGCCTGTCCAGTCTGTTATTATTATGTTGTCCTGTCTGCCTGTTTAGTCTGTTATTATGTTGTCCTGTCTACCTGTCTAGTCTGTTATTATTATACTGTCCTGTCTGCCTGTCTAGTCTGTTATTATTATACTGTCCTGTCTACCTGTCTAGTCTGTTATTATTATACTGTTCTGTCTACCTGTCTAGTCTGTTATTATACTGTCCTGTCCTGTCTGCCTGTCTAGTCTGTTATTATGTTGTCCTGTCTGCCTGTCCAGTCTGTTATTATGTATTCCCTGTCTGCCTGTCCAGTCTGTTATTATTATACTGTCCTGTCTGCCTGTCCAGTCTGTTATTATGTTGTCCTGTCTGCCTGTCCAGTCTGTTATTATTATGTTGTGTTGTGTGTCTGTCCAGTCTGCTATTATTATGTTGTCCTGTCTGCCTGTCCAGTCTGTTATTATTAATTTGTGCTGTCTGCCTGTCCAGTCTGTTATTATTATGTTGTTCTGTCTGCCTGTCCAGTCTGTTTGTATTATGTTGTCCTGTCTGCCTGTCCAGTCTGTTATTATTATGTTGTGCTGTCTGCCTGTCCAGTCTGTTATTATTATGTTGTGCTGTCTGCCTGTCCAGTCTGTTATTATTATGTTGTCCTGTCTGCTTGTCCAGTCTGTTATTATTATACTTTCCTGTCTGCCTGTCTAGTCTGTTATTATTATACTGTCCTGTCTGCCTGTCTAGTCTGTTATTATTATACTGTCCTGTCTGCCTGTCTAGTCTGTTATTATTATACTGTCCTGTCTGCTTGTCCAGTCTGTTATTATTATACTGTCCTGTCTGCCTGTCTAGTCTGTTATTATTATACTGTCCTGTCTGCCTGTCCAGTCTGTTATTATTATGTTGTCCTGTCTGCCTGTCCAGTCTGTTATTATTATGTTGTCCTGTCTGCCTGTCTAGTCTGTTATTATTATACTGTCCTGTCTGCCTGTCTAGTCTGTTATTATTATACTGTCCTGTCTGCCTGTCCAGTCTGTTATTATTATACTGTCCTGTCTGCCTGTCTAGTCTGTTATTATTATACTGTCCTGTCTGCCTGTCTAGTCTGTTATTATTATACTGTCTTGTCTGCCTGTCTAGTCTGTTATTATTATACTGTCCTGTCTGCCTGTCTAGTCTGTTATTATTATGTTGTGCTGTCTGCCTGTCCAGTCTCTTATTATTATGTTGTCCTGTCTGCCTGTACGTGTCTACCAGTATCTGTTGCATGTTTGTCTTGTCTGTTTGTTTTCTTCTTCACTTCTATTGACATACATCAGGTTAGGATAGGGTGGGGTGGGATTGGGAGGATTCATGAAGGGGACTGGGTAGCCTATTCGGAGCAGCTTCACTTGTGTATAAAATATGTTTTCAATGTAAACATTTTTTAATGGTATTTATGCCACCGCAACCCCTCAATCCCCCGTAGACGACACGGCCACTACCGTCGCCGACGCCACAGCCCACGACACTACTGAGGCCAGTGCTCCTGGATCAGACCAGGACACTGCCTTCTCCTCCATGGTGTCAACCAGTGACCTCTTAGCAGGAGATGAAACTTCTGGAACCACGGCTGGACCTGGTTTAGACACACAGGGCACTGAAGCAACTGATGCACTGGTTGTACCCAAGACACAGGTTCTTGTGAATGTGAGTAATACCTAACTAATGGGGAATGTCTACAATATATTTAGATGCTGTATCATAATGAAATTCTGAAAGACAGTTCAGGACAATGATGTATATGTATATTTATCTCACATAATACAATTTAAAAGTATGCATTAAGGTGTCTGTAATATGATAAACGTGTCAAAAACAAATGTATTCATTTCTATAGCTTCCAAAATATTTTTTTACAATGGTGGTTGAGTGCCATAATGGAGGCGCGGTGGCTTCACAACAGTGCACCCTGTCAGTCATCTAGTGTATACACTGAGTGTACAAAACATTAGGAACACCTGCTCTTTCCATGACATAGACTATCTAGGTGAAAACTATTATCCCTTATTGATGTCACTAGTTAACTTCAATCAGTGTAGATGAAGGGGTTAAAGAAGGATTTTCAAGCCTTGAGAAGGATTGTCTATGTGTGCCATTGAGGGTGAATGGGCAAGACAAATGATTTAAGTGCCTTTGAACAGGGTATGGTAGTAGGTTCTAGACGCACCGGTTTGAGTGTCAAGAACTGCAACCCTGCTGTTTTTTTTAACGCTCAACAGTTTCCTGTGTGTGTCAAGAATGGTCCACCACCCAAAGGACATCCAGCCAACTTGACACAACTGTAGGACTGCAAATTAACTTCAAATTCCCCATATCATAACTCATTGTAGAGGGAATGTAACAGATTGTGATTGAATGGAGAGACGAACTTACAGAATCTGATGATGTCAACACTTGAGTTGAAAGCTTTATGCCGTCTCTGTCTCTGCAGCCCAATGTTGAGTGTGTGGACAAGGAGGCAGTGAAGGACAAGGATGCAGTCAAGGTGGAGCTTTCTTCAGAATCCAGCTGTGTGAGTAGCAACATGTTTTACTGTCATTATGAAATGTCTCCTTATGGACTTTTCCCATGCCATATTAGCTTTTGTGCTCTACCACCCCACCTAGCTCTTGTCTATCATAAAACAGAAAAATGCAGTCTAAGCCGCATATAAGGGTATCTCTGGTACAGTTGCCCTCCCCCAGCCTCTACCACGGTGTGTATTGTACTACATTCTGTTTCCAACCACAGCCCTTACAGAGATATCAGCCTGTACCAGCCAACTGCCTGGGAGATGAACAGAGACAGACAGGAAGCCTCTTACCCTTCAGCCCTGGTGCCACGTTTCATATACCCTGGCCCTTATCTGGCTCCCAGCGCCTTGGCCTGGGAGGAAGTCTCTGTCTCATTCCACTTAATATGTTTAAGATGAATATGTTCCAAACAGCTTGTTGGAAATATGGGGCCTGATAAAGGCAGATCTGTTTTCAGACATTCTTTAGCCGTTCTAAATCATCCGTCCCTCTGTCGTCACAGAAGACAAACGGGGAGGAGGACAATGTTTCCTCCCTGGGCGTCTCTGTGTGCTCCAGGGGCCACGGTCAATGGAAGAATAGCAGGGTGTGTAGAGTGGAACTGGTGTGGTGGAACCCTCAGTGTGAGATGGAATGAAACACCATGGTAGTGTTGACTGATGACATGATAATTCCATGAAGACATGTACCCATGTACAAAAACAAACACCTTATCAGAACAATAAGGGATTGACGTGTGGGTCTAGCCTGCTAATCCTAGCATGAATTCAACCAGAGAAATTGGCAAGCGTTCACAGAGAGTGGGTGAGCTGCTGGGAAGCCTTGATAAGACAAGAGTAATGTCTATCTATCACCTTCTATCCATGGAGCCGTTCCCATGAACCGAGATCCACTCCAAAGTCGTGGAAAATCTCTCAATGAGAAAAGTCCTGGAATGTTCTCTAAAAAACATCCCTGTAAATTCCCATGAGAAACGTTGTCCCCTTTTCTGAGGTTTCAGTCAACACTATAAATGGCAGCAGCTAATAATAACATAATTACTATAAAGAACCCACACACCAGTCTCACTCAAGGCCTTAGATGTCAATCACAAACGGCAATCTCGTAGAGCCATTTCTATCTAAATGAAAATAAATAGAAAAGCAGACATCGTGTTGTGGTTGCCAATAGTGAGACTGAGGTCATCCCTGAGAGAGGCCCACTGTGACAAAAATTAGAGGTCCTGAGCGTAGCTTAAATGAGTCACTGGTGGAGCAGGGAGAGGGGGGGGGGGGGAGAGAGAGGGGCGGGGGGAACAGGAGGCAGAGAGAGGAAGATGAGAAGGAGACTGGATACTAAACACGAATTAGCTTTGTACTGTAGGGTAGAGTAGTAGGGATGGGGAGTTGATGTGTGCTGTGCCGGGTTCCTTCCTTCCTACCCATAGGATAGCTCAGTGTTATGGGGAGACCAGGCTGTAGCTGTAGATGTTGAACTCCTGACTGAGGATGCTGTGTTTGCACATAGCGGCCTATGGGGAAGAGAAGCGCTGTCTGGATCGCATTACACAGAGTGGGGAGGGAGAGTTCCCATCCCAAGGCCCTTGTGCAATGTGATGATATCATAGTTCAAGACCAAGGTGGTAGAGAGAGAGATGGGGTGTGGTCGCTGATTTCGTCGTTTTCCATCCGACGCTATGCATCTTCCATTACGCAAACACAATGGCATATGGCGTGGTGAACACACTGACTCACACACTCAGCTGGACAGATTCACACGCACACCCACATAACATTTAACACTGCAAGTCTACTGTGAAGCATCTGAGAGGCATTAGCTCTACAGAGGAAGGGAGAGAACGCTGCGAAAGAGAGCAGAGTGTATGTTTGTAGCCGGCTCAAACCATGACCGTTGTTGTGTGTTTGGTGCGGTGAAGTTAAGATGAGGATAGACATCCTCCCTGCGTAGGAGAACCACAACAGTCGGCGCAGCCTAGTCCCATTGGGTCACTGGAATAGGGCGTGCCAAAATACTCTGGGGACCTCTGGCTTTCTGTGAGAATAAACAGATCAGTGTCATCATCGTGATGTGGTTTTAACACATAAATCATTGTGTTTATAGTTGAGAATTGAGCATAACAACATATGATTGTTAAACTGACATGCTTTCCCATAGTTGGAGACCAAGAGAATCTTGGAGGACTCAGCCTGGTGTGCAGGGGACTGCAACCTTCAAGTGTTCCAGGAAGAGAACTCTAACACATATCTTGTGACACGCGCTGATGGTAGGTTTCCCTGTATTGCCTCATAATGATGATAATCATAACAATACCTTACAGTAATGCGTTTCTTATAACACTATAGTATTCTAATCTAGACAATCTGAATATTGTATGAGATATTTTTCTAGCTCCCATTGGTCCCTCCTTACAGGTGGTGTCAAAGAATTGTCAGAGAGCCTGGTCAGTGAAGGCATCAAGGACCAGGTATGTCCACTTCAACACACTCATACTTATGGGTGCAGAAAACTAGGCCTTTTTTCTTCTTATTCCCGATCACTTTTAACAACTATAGCTACTCATCCCCAAAGCGATAGATGGAAGGGAACATGTATTGATTCACATGCTATCTTGTATGTACACAACTCTAAATGGACTGCGACACAGGTACCATGATAGTTTTATAAGAGGGAGATATGGACAATGTAGGGAACCAACCAGGCAGTGGAATGCTATGCAGGGCCCCACTTACAAATCACAATCTGGTTTAATAGAAATAACAAAGTGGCTTGGCATAAAGTCGGGTAGTGATCTAACCATGACTTGAACAGTCCCCAGGCATCAGAGTGAGGAATCCATAGCGATCCTATTATATTACTAGAGGGGCTATGTCATAAACCCTCAAAGTTCCATAATGGGGACAAAATGGCAGCCATCTTGGTCAGGGAGAAATCCAAAACCAGTCTAATTGGAATAAATGGCTGTACAGGCATAGGTGATGCATTTCCTGCTTTAACATATGCAGGAAAATAAAAGTAGGCACGTGATGCATTGGCAATTGTAATGGAATTATAGTCAACCTAAAATATTTTTTATTTATTTATGAATACAGGTTACATGGGTTTTATAAACATTTTATGTATAAATAGCCTCTACAATGTATGTAAAAGACCAGAAATGTCTCAGATCTTCTTTTCTTTTAAAGCTGAGTGCTATTATGTGATACAATATCAGTACTTGATGCATTTACAACTTGTATAAGTCCTATCATCAACTAATTTTAGCCAGTGTGTGGCTGTGGCTTGACTGCATTGTTTGAATGGAATGTTTTCATATTGTAAGTTCATTTGAAAAATGTACGGAATCATTCCTCTAAAACTGTCTAGCTAGCTGGCTAACACGCATACAGTGCAGATTCATTCTTCACATTCATTGTTTTACATAAAATCTTATCACAGCACTGGCAAACCATGATTGACCAACTCCCTGACCAAAATGGCTGATCTTTGGACCATCATAAGAAGGTTCCTTCTCATTCTATTATTCTAATTCCTAATTCTATAGAGGAATCTCCCATAGTTTCCCAGAGTCCCCTCCATAGATACAGCCAGTGTGACATGGCTTAACCCCTAGTAAAGAAATCCTACAGGATTCCAATTTTAAAGATCCAATAGAAAATCCAATCAGATTTTGGAACCAGTCCCATTGGACTCCTACGGGATTCTATCCTAGAGAATAAAATCCTATAGAATATGTTCCAAAATGTGATAGGGTTATCTATTGGATTTTTAAAATTGTAATCCTATATCAAGCATTCTCTCAACCAGCTTCATGAGGAACGATGTGTGTGTGTGTGTGTGTGTGTGTGTGTGTGTGTGTGTGTGTGTAGCTGGGTGTGGTGGAGGCAGCTCTTCAGTGGGGCAAACACACTCCCATTGTGCTGGTGCCCCTACTCATTGCTGGCCTGCTGCTGGCTGCTGCCATCATCGGATGCTACTATAAGAAGAACTACCGTGGACACAACACCAAGGGCATGAGGCTGGTCAGTTCACCTTCTATCTCTTACTACACTGGCTGACCATTGTTTTGGTTGACTGTACCTCTAGTACTCTAGGTGTATGTATTACTGTAGAGCTATTAGCATGTTTTCTAGATCTCATTTGAATATGACTTTAGCTTGTAATTCACTGGTTGTATACTACTTTATCATACATTTTAGCACCACTGGTTAACCTTGAGCATAGGCCAACTGTGCCGTGGAGCAATGTAATGAGATGAGGAGTGTGTGTTTGGTGTGTGTGTCTGTGTACGTGTGTGCATGTATATGCATACAACTGTTTCATCTCCTGGTCAAAAAGATACAGCTACTTTTCTCTAAGACCAGTCAGTAGTGATGTCACATGATAAAGACCCTCCACCGGGTATGTGCCTCAACAAAGACAGTGCTGCTAGTGGAGGAAAGACATCCATAATGTTTGTTTATAATTGACGAGCAGCCTGTTGATGTTGACTGTGTGTGTATGGTGTGTGTTTGTGTATGTGTGTGTGTGCAGGCTGAGGAGGCGTACCCAGTCGATGAGGAGAACCACGGAAACACCCTGGTGTCTGTTGCCCCTCTCAACCCCCCTGAGATCCTGGAGAAGCCTGCTAACGGGGACTCCCAAGAGGCCGCCAAGACCCATCCCCCTCCCACCAACGGCCACTCCACCACCAAGACGGCAGACACAGAGCTTTGAAGACCCCCTAGAACACCTGGAAAAGAATGGATCAGATCCCACACCCCTCCTCCAACACCAACCCTTCCCCCCCAGAACATCCCCAGAGGCCCCATCCTACCACGGACATTAGGGACTAGAACTACCCCTCTTAACCCTCACATAAACACTCCTTCAGACTCTCTGTGTGCCCCACTTCGGTTACATGCCTCAACTATTAAAATGGAGGGACAACCCCATGGTAAAGTAACCATACGACTACAATGAACAGGTGTTGATGATAATGTGAATGATGATGATGATGCCGAGGGCTGTGTCCCTGTCCCTGGGTTGCTGACGTCATACAGGGCTGGAGACTGGGCCAGGGTTAGTACTGGGTGGTGGGGAGGGAGGGTTTTGTGTTGTCAATCACCAGTGGCTCTAAGACTGCAGCTTGGGTCACATCAACCATGTAGTCATTTTCAATGCCCAGGAGGGGCCCTGCCTTCACATGTCATCAGGTTTAAAGCTTCCTGCCATAAATCCTTTAACCATATATTGAAGCACTGCATCACTACCACTCAAATTGGTCCTCAGTTGATCATAAAAAGGAGAAAATAACATAACACAGTCTTGAATCTGTTTACAAACTTATCAGAGTGGATGCTGAGCTAGTTTGGTTATGTTTGTGTTATTGTGTTCTGTGTGTGCGTGTGCGTGTAAGGAGTGTTGCTGTGTGTGTAAAATCAGTGTGTGTTTGTGCTTGTTTTCTGTGTGTACAGGCGGATGTGTGTTGGCATGTGAGTGTGTGTGTCTGTGCGAGAATGTACATGTGTGTCACCCAAAAAAATGTAGAATACAATTTATTAAGATAAGCAGACAAGGTGATTGCTTGGGGAGATAGGTCCCTAGTAGTGACCTGGAGAGGGGTCTTCTTTTGGTGCTTAATCTCACTGTATCAATCTGTAGGAGACGAAGCAGGAAGGAATTCTCCCCTTCATTACTGCAAGTTAAACCCAGATAAGCCAATGGCCTGACAGAAGTTAGAAAAACTAGATCCACACAGTGTCACAATGGTGACTGCTGAAAACGATACCAGACTTATGTGTGTAAGGTCTGGGACACAGTGTTGTGTATATAAAGAGGTCAGGTGTGCCAATCCTTTTAAATAAGTCAGTATTATTCTCTTTTTAATACCTTTGTAACAGTATATAATTAGACACTTAATACATACAGTATTGTACGGAACAATGTTATATAATATGATGTTTCTGTTTTGTCTTGTGTTTTTGTGTTTTTTCACACTTGCTTTGTTCTAAGCCAAAGAAATCCTTTTCACCAGCTTGCCATGCGGAGATACTGTTTACTGTAGAGGGAGGAGGAGTGAATATATGGAGAAACTACTTGCTGCTTTTTGTGACATCAAGGTAGTGTTTGGGTCTCTTTTAGTGTGTGTTATACATCTTGTTAGCCTAGTTGCCCAAATATATGTTGTTCAAAGCTTGGCAATACTACATTTTTGCAGAACGGCATTCTTAACAACCCAGCCCAATCTATTGTTAAAGTACACTGTATACACAGCAGGGTGACTTCTTGTTTACAAATATCTACAAGCTGAGAGTTGTTCCGCTGGGTATTATGTAGTCATATTGCTGACCTTTTAAATCAGGAACTAAGGAGAATGTCACAATTTCCATTATACATAACATTACAACACTATGTTATTTTTAATAAATTCAGCAAAACAGTGAGTACTGCTGGTTATCTAACTGGAAGAAATTGCCGTTTTAGAGAACATTTCAGCGCATAAGTGTTACCTTGCTTTCAGTTCTATTTTTAACTCATTTTCTGTATTTTTGTACATTCCCGAATGACTGTTTTAATTCTACTAGCATCCTAAAGTTCATGATAAGAAAACATTTTGGAAAATAAAATACTTAAAAAAAAATCTAATTTCCTGTCACGTTCGTTGTCAAGGAAATGACCGGACCAAGGTGCAGCGTGGTAAGCGTACATTCTATTATTTTAAATGTTGCCAACAAAACGAACGAAGCTCTGTAAGGCTATACATGTCACTAACAAAGACAACAACCCACAAAAGAGAAAAGGAAAAAAGGCTGCCTAAGTATGATTCCCAATCAGAGACAATGATAGACAGCTGTCCCTGATTGAGTATCATACCCGGCCAAAAACAAAGAACCAGAAAGCATAGACTTTCCCACCCGAGTCACACCCTGACCAAACAAAAATAGAGAATAAAAGGATCTCTACGGTCAGGGCGTGACATTTCCTGTGTAAAGAAAAGTTGTAGCCCTCTCAATAACTTAATTAGATACCTCTCTCTTTACTTCACTCAGTCCTATCTGCTGTGTTGGAGGGAATATATACAGGCAAGGTTTTGGCAGGGGGAAATGTGTTAAACCTCAACTGCATACACGCACGCACACACACACACACCATGGTATCCCATGCAGCCCATAAGGTCACACAGCTGGTTTGCATAAGCAGTTGTTATGACATCACTTCACACAGTTTTGTCTTTCAGTGTTTGGGTGGGGCAAAGAAAACATCCCTCACACAGCTGTCTCTCTGTGTTGATCAGTACTGATCATGTTTTGGGATATCCAGGTGTCAGGCAGGTTAAGATTTGATAGAGAAACGGACAAGGTTATAATTTGCACTCTTTATAGACAATTTGTTAGATGAGAGTGCAAGGTATTTCTCAGACAATCGTGAAATCTGCATGCCAAAGCTATATTCAGCCCTTATTTTGGGATCTTTTTCTGTCACTTCATCTCGTAGACTGTTGGATAGCTGCCAACATCTTCGTATAATCACAAGACACCAATGTGACCCCACAGCCCCATAAGAAAATATTAATCCAAGGCCGTTAATTAAATCTGCAATATTAATGTGCCCTCGGACAAAGAGCCACAATGTGTCCCAGAGTCTAGACTAGAGCGACGTCATGCCTGGGGTCAGTCTACAACAATTATTACTTTAAACAGATACAGTTGAAGTCGGTAGAGTACATACACCTTAGACAAATGCATTTAAACTCAGTTTTTCACAATTCCTGACAATTAATCCTGTCTTAGGTCAGTTAGGATCACCACTTTATTTTAAGAACGTGAAATGTCAGAACAATAGTTGAGAAAATGATTCATTTCAGCTTTTATTTCTTTCATCGCATTCCCAGTGGTCAGAAGTTTATATACACTCAATTAGTATTTGGTAGCATTGCCTTTAAATTGTTTAACTTGGGTCAAACGTTTTGGGTAGCCTTCCACAAGCTTCCCACAATAAGTTGGGTGAATTTTGGCCCATTCCTCCTGACAGAGCTGGTGTAAATGAGTCAGGTTTGTAGGCCTCCTTGCTTGCACACACTTTTTCAGTTGTCCATTAAAATAACATCAAATTGATCAGAAATACAGTGTAGACATTGTTAATGTTGTAAATGACTATTGTAGCTGGAAAGGGCAGATTTTTTTATGGAATATCTACATAGGTGCACAGAGGCCCATTATCAGCAACCATCACTCCTGTGTTTCAATGGCACGTTTTGTTAGCTAATCCAAGTTTATAATTTTAAAAGGCTAATTGATCATTACAAAACCCTTTTGCAATTATGTTAGCACAGCTAAAAAACTGTTGTCCTGATTAAAGAAGCAATAAATCTGGGCTCATTTAGACTAGTTAAATATCAAGAGCATCAGCATTTGTGGGTTCGATTAAAATAACTTTCTTCTGAAATTTGTCAATCTATTCTTGTTCTAAGAAATGAAGGCTATTCCATGCGAGAAATTGCCTAGAAACTGAAGATCTGGTACAACGCTGTGTACTACTCCCTTCACATAACAGCGCAAACTGGCTCTAACAAGAATAGAATTGAGTGGGAGGCCCCGGTGCACAACTGAGCAAGAAGGCAAGTACATTAGAGTGTCTAGTTTGAGAAACAGACGCATCACAAGTCCTCAACAGCTTCGTTAAATAGTATTCTTAAAACACCCGTCTCAACGTCAACAGTGAAGAGTCGACTCCTAGATGCTGGCCTTCTAGGCAGAGTCTCAGCAGATATCTCAGACTGGCCAATAAAAATAAAAGATTAAGATGGGCAAAAGAACACAGACACTGGACAGAGGAAGATTGGAAAAAAGTGTTATGGACAGACTAATCTAAGTTTGAGATGTTCGGATCACAAAGAAGAACCTTCGTGAGATGCATAAAAAATTGAAAGATGTTGGAGGAGTGCTTGACGCCATCTGTCAAGCATGGTGGAGGCAATGTGATGGTTTGGGGGTGCTTTGGTGGTGGTAAATTGGGAGATTTGTACAGGTTAAAAGGGATCTTGAAGAAGGAAGGCTATCCTTCCATTTTGCAATGCCCTGCCATTCCCTGTGGACGGCGTTTAATTGGAGCCAATTTCCTCCTACAACAGGACAATGACCCAAAGCACAGCTCCAAACTATGCAATAACTATTTATAGAAGAAGCAGTCAGCTGGTATTCTGTCTATAATGGAGTGGCCAGCACAGTCACCCTAATTGAGCTGTTGTGGGAGCAGCTGACCATATGGTACGTAAGAAGTGCCCATCAAGTCAATCCAACTAGTGGGAGGTGTTTCAGGAAGCATGGGGTGAATTATTATTTCAATTAATAATAATTATTTGTAAACTTGTCAACGTCTTGACTCTATTTCCTATTCATTTTGCAACTCATTTCATGTATGTTTTCATCGAAAACAAGGACATTTCTAAGTGACACCGAACCTTTGAACGGTAGTGTATAATGCGTGAAAATCAATGGACTATTATATTAAACCTAAAACAAATATGCTATGAATGTCATAAAAATTGCCTTATTTGGAAATTGTGGAACCTTATGCAACATTGTGGGAATGTTCTGTGCAATCTTCGTGAATATCACAAAATGTTCTTGCAACATTAAGGGAATGTCCTGTGCAACGTAAACATTGTCTGAATGTCATCATATTTGGTGTTTTGGTAACCTATCTCTTGCAATGTATCCACACAGTTCCCAAAACCTAATTACATGTTCTTGGAACCGTTGAAAATTCAGAAAGGCTGTTCTGTCAACATTCTTGTAACATCAAAGGAATGTTTTTAGCACCCTGATAGAAACATTATCTGAATGTCAGCACAACTGGACAGCTTTAGTGTTTTGGGAACCTGTCTCTTTTCATATCCCCACAATGTTCCCACAACCTAAAAAAAACATTCTGGGAACCTTTAAAGAACATACTAAATGTGTTCCAGGAACGTTCTTGCAACATCAGGTGAATGTTTTTTGCACCCTGAAAGAAACATTGTAGAATCCTCTGCACAACTGGACAGTTTTTGTGTTTTGGGAGCATATCTTTTGTGATGTCCCCACAATGTTCCCACCAGACTGTTCCCACAACCTAATGAAACATTCTGGGAACCTTTCAACAAAAGACTAAATGTGTTCTGGTTACGTTCTTGTAACATCAGGTGAATGTTTTTTGCACCCTGAAAGAAACATTTTATAATCATCTGCACAACTGGACAGTTTTTGTGTGTTTTGGGAACATTTATTTTGTGACGTCCCCAAAATGTTCAAGCCAGACTGTTCCCACAACCTAATGAAACATTCTGAGAACCTTTACAGAACATACAAAATGTGTTCAGGGAACATTCTTACAACATCAGACAAATGTTTAATACAAACATTGTACAATCATCAGCGTGACTGGACAGTTGTGTTCTGGGAACTTTCACAGAACCAATTTTGGTTTTTTGGAATAACATTACTGGTACATTGTGTTATTACATTACCTCGAAACCTAATGAGAACGTTTGGGGAAGGTTCTGTGGTACATGTTTCACATGTACTGCACTGAATTTTAATGAATGTTAAGAGAAGTTTCCAAGGATATTTCATCAAAAATATTTTTTTATGTTTTTGGGATATTATCATCCTAACTTTAGATACAAACCTAACTAGAACTTAATGGGAATCTTAGCTAATGTTCCCAGGTTCCTTGATTAACAGTATATGACAGTAGAAAAGCAGTATTACAATCACAGTACACAGTAGAGCCATATCTTGTTAGAATGAAAGTACTCTCGGGAACTGTAGTTTAAAGCATATAGATACATTTTCAGTAAAAGGCGTTAAATAAAAATGCAAAGAAACAGAAAACATCCTGTCTGTAAATCAGTCTCTGTACTGTTATCGTTTGTATCTGAAGTGAAAGAAATCTTGGCAGGAATATTGTCTTGTCTGGCTCCATATTGAGAAATCTCTGCATGATTTAACCGTTATTTCACCAGGACTTCTTTCTCTAGAGGTGAAAGAGCCTTCGGGGAGAAGCCATCTGTATTTTACAGGACAGATGTGTCTGGGTCGGGGTGGAGGTGGGGTGAGTATTTACTGTGAGGGAGGACCACTGGACCCCACCCATATTAGACAAATCCCAGGTGGGGTTGAGCCCCCAACAGTCCCTCCACCCTTCCATCCCTCCTTTCCATCCCTCCTTTCCATCCCTCCATCCCTCCCACCCGTAGACAAAACATCCCCACACACCCCACCCCTGGGTGGAAGAAAAAAATCTCAGCTGGTTGTTTTCATGGAGGGCGGGTCTCCCTTGGTATAATCATAGCTGTGCAACACGTCATGTTTTTCCTCTTCCTGCCAAGACACGCCCCTGATGTCCCATCTCCCCTCACTGATGGTAAGATACTATCAGGCAGGAATGGACGGAGGGAGAGTGGGAGGAGGGGAGAGGAGAGGAGGACAGGCCCGTAGCAGGTAAAACTGTCGCATAGGATTCCAGTGTCGCCAATACTAAATCATTCCCTAATTCCACTAACAGTTTTCTCAGGACTATGTAAGGTTATAGTAGTTATATACTACACACAGTCTAAGGAATAGTTTCTTAATAAAGAATAGACAGGTTGGTTGTTTAGCAACAAAACCGAGGCTTGCTCTACTTTAGGGCAAAAGAGACAGGGTTGGCTTAGACTGTTAACAACATGTCAACTATATTTAGTCTACAACTGTTTATTGAAACAATGAGCACTTGTTGTCTCTCAAATACATAATTATAGTTGTTGGTAAGCTTTTTTGACATATTAGCATGTCTTGATTTAGGTATTTTGACTGCCATATCAGTCAAAATACCTAAAACAAGACATGGTATTGTAATGGCTCTCCTCTTCGTCTGATGATGAGGAATAGGAATCATCGGACCAACACGCAGCGTGGTAAGTGTTCATAGTAAATGTAATTAAATAAACTGAACACTGAATGACAAAAAACAACAAAGAGAGTGAACGACTACCCACAAACACAGGTGGGAACAGGCTACCTAAGTATGGTTCTCAATCAGAGACAACGATTGACAGCTGCCTCTGATTGTGACCCACACCAGGCCAAACACTACATCAAATCAAATCAAATCAAATGTATTTATATAGCCCTTCGTACATCAGCTGATATCTCAAAGTGCTGTACAGAAACCCAGCCTAAAACCCCAAACAGCAAGCAATGCAGGTGTAGAAGCACGGTGGCTAGGAAAAACTCCCTAGAAAGGCCAAAACCTAGGAAGAAACCTAGAGAGGAACCAGGCTATGTGGGGTGGCCAGTCCTCTTCTGGCTGTGCCGGGTGGAGATTATAACAGAACATGGCCAAGATGTTCAAATGTTCATAAATGACCAGCATGGTCAAATAATAATAAGGCAGAACAGTTGAAACTGGAGCAGCAGCACGGCCAGGTGGACTGGGGACAGCAAGGAGTCATCATGTCAGGTAGTCCTGGGGCATGGTCCTAGGGCTCAGGTCCTCCAAGAGAGAGAAAGAAAGAGAGAATTAGAGAGAGCACATGTGGGGTGGCCAGTCCTCTTCTGGCTGTGCCGGGTGGAGATTATAACAGAACATGGCCAAGATGTTCAAATGTTCATAAATTACCAGCATGGTCGAATAATAATAAGGCAGAACAGTTGAAACTGGAGCAGCAGCACAGCCAGGTGGACTGGGGACAACAAGGAGTCATCATGTCAGGTAGTCCTGGGGCATGGTCCTAGGGCTCAGGTCCTCCGAGAGAGAGAAAAGAGAGAATTAGAGAAAGCACACAGGACACCGAATAGGAAAGGAGAAGTACTCCAGATATAACAAACTGACCCTAGCCCCCCGACACATAAACTACTGCAGCATAAATACTGGAGGCTGAGACAGGAGGGGTCAGGAGACACTGTGGCCCCATCTGAGGACACCCCCGGACAGGGCCAAACAGGAAGGATATAACCACACCCACTTTGCCAAAGCACAGCCCCCACACCACTAGAGGGATATCTTCAACCACCAACTTACCATCCTGAGACAAGGCTGAGTATAGCCCACAAAGATCTCCGCCATGGCACAACCCAAGGGGGGGGCGCCAACCCAGACAGGATGACCACATCAGTGAATCAACCCACTCAGGTGATGCACCGCACATAGAGATACAACACACAGAACAAAACATAGAATGGAAAACATAGAACGCCCACCCCAACTCACGCCCTGACCAAACCAAAATAAAGACATAAAAAAGGAACTAAGGTCAGGCCGTGACAGGTATCAATAACAAGATACAACGAGCTGAAACAAGCCACCTACGATTCCCCACAGGGCAGCTTCTTGTCATTGTTGATAGCTATCTGACTGTTCAGAATCATAACAAGGCACACCTTCCGGCAACATCGATGCCGTTGCATAATTTTTGTGACGTTGCCAGCTAACCCGTCTATAGTGTGGCAGCACAATGACGTATCATCGTTCAATACTCACCACTAGTCCTTGAAGGTGGAGTCATGGCAGTAGCAAAAACTGAATCAAAAGAGTTTAAAATAACACTGCTTAAAGCTTATCTCAGCATCAAACCCCATCTTCATGTGACAGGCCTCTTTTGCATTACATTTTGGCCATCCATGCTCAGGAGTTTCCCACTGTTAAGAAATGGACCAAGCAATGTTTACCAACTTCCTGTTTCACTTGGACTGTGTTCGCTGTTGGCCTGCTGATGTTAACTCAGGATTTCTCTCTCTGCAGGGTAGACCTAACATCCGGCCTGACATAGCAGGGCAGGATAACCTCTGACAAGAACACTTTCCACAGCTACAGATCAGATGTCCATTTAGTGTCTGTCTGAGAATCTCCCCTGGTACCCAGCATGGAAATGGGAGAGGGAGTTTTCACCTAGGAGTTGATGGAAAAGGTAACATTTTTGGATAGTTGTAATATAGTTAAATGGATAAGATACAGTGTATTCGGAAAAAAGGTTTTTAGACATTTCTGCAAATGTTTAAATAAATTTAAAAAACAGAAATAACTTATATAACTTAACTTATTATATATAGTATTCAGACCCTTTGCTATGAGACTCGAAATTGAGTTCAGGTGCATCCTGTTTCCATGGATCATCATTGAGATGTTTCTACAACTTGATTGGTAAATTTAATTGATTGGACATGATTTGGAAAGGCACACACCAGTTGACAGTGCATGTGTAACAGTATAACTTTAGACCGTCCCCTCGCGCGAACCAGGGACCTTCTGCACACATCAACAACAGTCACCCACGAAGCATCGTTACCCATCGCTCCACAAAAGCCGCGGCCCTTGCAGAGCAAGGGGAACCACTACTTCAAGGTCTCAGAGCAAGTGACGTCACCGATTGAAACGCTATTTAGCGCGCACCACCGCTAACTAGCCGTTTCACACCCGTTACACATGTCACAGCAAAAACCAAGCCATGAGGTGGAAGGAATTGTCCGTAGAGCTCTGAGACAGGATTGTGTCAAAGCACAGATCTGGGGAAGGAATTGTCCGTAGGGCTCTGAGACAGGATTGTGTCGAAACACAGATCTGGGGAAGGAATTGTCCGTAGCGCTCTGAGACAGGATTGTGTCAAAGCACATATCTGGGGAAGGAATTGTCCGTAGGGCTCTGAGACAGGATTGTGTCGAAACACAGATCTGGGGAAGGAATTGTCCGTAGAGCTCTGAGACAGGATTGTGTCGAAGCACAGATCTGGGAAAGGAACTGTCCGTAGAGCTCTGAGACAGGATTGTGTCGAAGCACAGATCTGGGAAAGGAACTGTCCGTAGAGCTCTGAGACAGGATTGTGTCAAAGCACAGATCTGGGAAAGGGCGCAAACAACATTCTGCAGCATTGAAGGTCCCCAAGAACAGAGTGGCCTCCATCATATTTAAATGGAAGAAGTTTGGAATCACCAAGACTCTTCCTAAAGCTGGCCGCCCCCTCAAGCTTCGGCACATGTCTCTGAATGTCCTTGAGTGGCCCAGCCAGAGCCCGGACTTGAACCCGTTCTAACATCTCTGGAGAGACCTGAAAATATCTGTGCAGCAACGCTCCCCATCTAACCTGACAGAGCTTGAGAGGATCTGCTGAGAAGAATGGGAGAAACTCCCCAAATACAGGTGTGCCAAGCTTGTAGCGTCACACCCAAGAAAACCTGAGGCTGTAATCGCTGCCAAAGGCGCATCAACAAAGTTCTGAAAAAAAGGGTCTGAATACTTATGTAAATTATATATTTAAATTGCAAAAATTTCTAAAAACGTGTTTTTGCTTTGTCATTACGGGGTATTGTGTGTAGATTGATGATAGTTGTTTTTTTAAATCCATTTTGGAATAAGGCTGCAACGTAACAAAATGTGGAAACAGTCAAAGGGTCTGAATACTTTCTGAATGCATGTATGTGTTATCCATTACGTGTGCACATTTCAGATGATAAATGGCTTTGCTTTATGATAATAATGATTGGCTCAGGACGTAAATATGAAATCAGGAACACGCCAATGCCATTCCCTCCCTGGACTATACAATGACAATTACAATGAACATATCTGAACCTTTGATGCTTATGATGTAGAGATTCTTGTGATGATTGAGTCTAGCTTAGATTTATATTTGGTTGACTTGTCAACCAACGTGAATTCAATGTAAAATCAACAGATCCTTTTGTAATGTCATTGAGATTTAGGTGAAAATGTGAGTGAAAAAAATACAAAATTCCCTTTTGTTGATGACTTTTTGCAAATCCAATCAGTTTTTCACATTGATTCAACGTCATCACATTTCATTTTGGGGGTTTAAATTATGTGGAAACAACGTTGATTCAACCAGTTTTTTCCCAGTAGGAAGGGGCAAACAATGAGACGTAGGACAGAAAGCCAATCGGCCAATTTGAGCTCCCTAAAGCATGAAGTCAAGGAGGCAGAACAATGGCTGCTGAAGTGAATATCTGCAGAGTCAGGGAAATCATTCTAGAACTGGCTGGCTGTATTGTGTATTCTCACTCTGTCTACTCCTGGGAAAGCAACCTCTCATACCCTCAGTTTGTTTCAGCAGATCTGTGTTACAGTGTGGAGGGCGGAGAAAACAACAGAGTAGAAAAGAGATCTTTCATCAGAAAAACAATATAGGCTAAGTTAGTTTGCTAGACTAGGATCGGTGATTTTCTCAATGAGGGAAATTTATCATTTTGACAGAGCCTTTCTTTTTTAGGAAATACCATTACAAATTGGCACAGAGTTTTACTGTAATGGGCTACAATATGTATCTAAATCAGCATAGAGCTGTAGGAATGCTTGTATCAGTGTTCCATTAAAATGAGAAAAGCATATCAAGTTTTCATTTCAGAGGGGGGTGAAGTAGATCTTGAATAAAGTAAGCATACATCACAACAGGAAGGTCACTACGGACAAAATACCTGAAGCAAAAACTGTAAGTGTCTGATGATTATACTGTACACACAGTGATATCATGATGCTTGATATATACAGTATTAATCAGACCAGAACCCTGACACGGTTAACCTTTAGTGGGGATCAATGTGTCCAGCTCAACCCACCCACCAAACATTGGACAGTTAATATGGAAGAGTGTCTAGCTTCACAGCTTGTTTTTGATAGAAGATCCTAGTGGTGGAGCATGCCTTGATCCAAACCTGAGAGGGTTTCTGAAATGGGCCAATAGAGGGAGACACTGTAGCTAGCTATCTCACGTTCACACCATTTGACTGCTGTAACAGGGCTGGAATGTCCCAATGTACATCATTCACATACTGTGGATTGCATTAAAACCACACACAGGCTCGCACATAAATACACACACACACACACGCACACGCACACGCACACACATATCCTCACACATACACACAATATATCCAATAGAAACATTACTGCAGCTGTAACATAGTAAAATATTAGACAAATGAAATGCATCATGCCAGATGCTCACAATATTTACAGTGCCTTCGGAAAGTATTCAGACCCCTTGACTTTTTCCACATTTTGTTAGGTTACAGCCTTATTCTAACATGTATTAAATCGTTTTTCTTCCTCATCAATCTATGGTATTGTGTTAATACCATATCATGACAATGATACCATATAATGACAAAGCAAAAACGCGTTTTTAGAAATTTTGTTGATGTATAAAAAATAAATAAACTGAAATATCATATTTATATAAGTATTCAGACCCTTTACAACTTTGTTGAAGCACCTTTGGCAGCAATTACAGCCTCGAGTCTTCTTGGTTATGACGCTACAAGCTTGGTACACATGTATTTGGGGAGTTTATCCCATTCTTCTCTGCAGATCCTCTCAAACTCTGTCAAGGTTGGATGGGGAGCGTCGCTGCACAGCTATTTTCAGGTCTCTCCAGAGATGTTAGATCAGGTTCAATTCCGGGCTCTGGCTGGACCACTCAAGGACATTCAGAGACTTGTTCTGAAGCCACTCCTGCGTTGTCTTGGCTGTGTTCTATAAGGTCATTGTCCTGTTGGAAGGTGAACCTTCGGCCCAGTCTGAGGTGCTCAACTCCCTGAACAAGGCCCTTCACACCTGATTTCTCAGTTTGAGCGGGCAGCCAGCTCTAGGAAGAGTCTTGGTGGTTCCAAACATCTTCCATTTAAGTATGATGGAGGCCACTGTGTTCTTGAGGACCTTTTTTTGGTACCCTTGCCCAGATCTGTGCCTCAACACAATCCTGTCTCGGATTGCACAACTGTGGGACCTTATGTAGACAGGTGTGTGCCTTTCTAAATCATGTCCAATAAATTGAATTTACCACAGGTGGACTCCAATCAAGTTGTAGGAACATCTCAAGGATGATCATTGGAAACAGGATGCACCTGAGCTCAACTTAGAGTCTCAAAGTCTCATAGCAAAGGATCTGAATAAATAAGGTATTTCTCTCTTTCAAAGAACCTGTTTTTGCTTTCTCATTATGGGTAGATTATTGAGGAAATGTTTTTATTGAATATATTTTAGAATAAGGCTGTAACATAACAAAATGTGGAAAAAGTCAAGGGGTCTGAATACTTTCCAAAGGCACTGCATATCCACTCCCCATGAGATCCATCATAAGGGAGGAGCCACATAAACAAAGATTCAAATCTGGGTCCACAGTGACTGGTCTGAGTACACGAGGGAATGACCAGACACACCCACCCCAACCCAGGCCAAACACTGTCCTATCCTATCCACTCTTTCTCACACACAGGCGCACACACACACACACACACACAGACACACACACACACAGGCACACACACACCTTATCCCCAGCCAAACGCTGTCCTCTCCTCTTCTATCAATCACTGCATACTCGGTCTCTGAGAAATCTTGTGACACATAGCTGGCCCAGGGTGCAACATTTAATCTGTTCATGTGTAAAATGTGATACTAGTGGCTGTTGGTTTTATTAGTAACACAGGGAGAGCTTTGACACAAGGATCCGTCTCTCCACGGGGAGGGGCGGAGCGGCCGGACACACACTTTAACTAAAGATCTCCTCTGGTATATTAACTTTCTCATAGTACTCCTCTGGTATATTAACATTATCATAGTACTCCTCTGGTATAACTATATTAACATTATCATAGTACTCCTCTGGTATAATAACATTCTCATAGTACTCCTCTGGTATATTAACATTCTCATAGTACTCCTCTGGTATATTAACATTATCATAGTACTCCTCTGGTATATTAACATTCTCATAGTACTCCTCTGGTATATTAACATTCTCATAGTACTCCTCTGGTATAACTATATTAACATTATCATAGTACTCCTCTGGTATAACTATATTAACATTATCATAGTACTCCTCTGGTACTACTATATTAACATTCTCATAGTACTCCTCTGGTATAACTATATTAACATTATCATAGTACTCCTCTGGTATATTAACATTCTCATAGTACTCCTCTGGTATATTAACATTCTCATAGTACTCCTCTGGTATATTAACATTCTCATAGTACTCCTCTGGTATATTAACATTCTCATAGTACTCCTCTGGTATATTAACATTCTCATAGTACTCCTCTGGTATAACTATATTAACATTATCATAGTACTCCTCTGGTATAACTATATTAACATTATCATAGTACTCCTCTGGTATATTAACATTCTCATAGTACTCCTCTGGTATAACTATATTAACATTATCATAGTACTCCTCTGGTATAACTATATTAACATTATCATAGTACTCCTCTGGTATATTAACATTCTCATAGTACTCCTCTGGTATAACTATATTAACATTATCATAGTACTCCTCTGGTATATTAACATTATCATAGTACTCCTCTGGTATATTAACATTCTCATAGTACTCCTCTGGTATATTAACATTCTCATAGTACTCCTCTGGTATAACTATATTAACATTATCATAGTACTCCTCTGGTATAACTATATTAACATTATCATAGTACTCCTCTGGTACTACTATATTAACATTCTCATAGTACTCCTCTGGTATAACTATATTAACATTATCATAGTACTCCTCTGGTATATTAACATTCTCATAGTACTCCTCTGGTATATTAACATTCTCATAGTACTCCTCTGGTATATTAACATTATCATAGTACTCCTCTGGTATAACTATATTAACATTCTCATAGTACTCCTCTGGTATAACTATATTAACATTATCATAGTACTCCTCTGGTATAACTATATTAACATTCTCATAGTACTCCTCTGGTATAACTATATTAACATTATCATAGTACTCCTCTGGTATATTAACATTCTCATAGTACTCCTCTGGTATAATAACATTTTCATAGTACTCCTCTGGTATATTAACATTCTCATAGTACTCCTCTGGTATATTAACATTCTCATAGTACTCCTCTGGTATAACTATATTAACATTATCATAATACTCCTCTGGTACTTCAGGCTGCAGTACAAAATGCTTGACTTTAACTAAAAGGTGTATAATAAAGATGAATTATGCAGAAATAAACTTAAGATGTGAGGAATTGCAAGTGACTAATTTGCAATGTGTAATTTTTTGATAGGCGTTAGAGGATGTATTATTTGCATTAGATACCCAAGTAACTAGTGTTGGATGCACAAGTGATAAAATATCTCTTTCCCACAAAGCAAAAGTCCTCTGATGTCATTGAACTAAAATCTATGAGGAAGCTCCCAGTTAAAGCAGCACATCTGTTGTGAGAAACAAAAAACGATCTGGAAAACATCATCCCTTTCTGTCCACTGTGATGCAATGTTATACTCAACCAAGTTCATTTCCTTTTGCCCTGCTACGCCTTGCAGTCCATTATACACTGTCTAATACAACATACCTTAATTTATCGCCACATTTGTTGTAATGCAGCCTATATGATGTCTATTGCTATGATCGCATATGCACAGTCCAATATGTATTGTGCCTTACTTGCTCTAAGGAAATGTGGATAACTTTAAAACTACTTTAGCCTAATATGGACAATTTTTTTATGCAGTATATTCTTAGAAATCACCTTCACCACAATCAAGTAAAACTGTGATAAACTGAATCAGTGAATCGGTATAGACCTAAATACTCCAAATATATAGAACACTGGGAGACTATGAACAGCACTGTTCTCTGTTCCACAGAGGGTAGAGCTTCCTTCAAACCAGGCTTTCTATCATTGGGTTAGTACGCCCCCTTCTGTACTAATGACCATTCTACAGTTTTGTAAGGGTTGTTATTGCAAAGGGAAACTGAACGAAAGTTGATTTCATTTGCCTAATGGCCTGTTTTCCTTATTAGTTCATTAGTCTATGGACAGGTAGACCTATTGTTTTATAGGGCAGTAGGCCTAGGATACTCAACTCTAATTGCACGTCAAAATCTTTGAAAAACACGTCGTGAGTATTACATTTTAACGTGACAGTTCCGAATGTTTGTGAATATGCGTCAAAAGCATGTGATTCCGACAACGCAGTATTACGTTTTTGTACAGCGGCCAATCGAACATCGGGGGTGTGTGAGAGGGCGTGGTTTGAATGTGGCGCTCTGGAAAATTCGATGGATTATCAGGTTAAAAGCAAACGTCTTGAAATAAATGATGAAGGGACCAATGCCAGGAATACAACTCTAGTAGTGTCGCACTTTATTGTTCAGAATGTTCGCAGGACATGCTACTGAGGTGATGGGCCATAGGTGAGTCCTTTCTGCCCAAGTGGTGGGACAGGGCTTGGATCGTGACACACCACCGTTGCTTCAGTCTACTGTCACTGTCAACATCCCAGGATATAACAGGTGAAATTGTAAATATATAATCAGGAAATACTTTAGTTTGCGCAATCGAAAATGTTTGTGTAACTTTTCTAAAGGCTTCAGGCAGTTCATGTTTCTGATATTGTATTAATGTTAATAGAAATCCTCAGTGTTGCCGTGTAGGATATGGGGCTATGGGGTTTTAAAAGTTGTTTTGAATTTTCTTACACTATGAGTAATCTTAAAGTGCCAGCCCAATAGGCTAATGCATAAAATGTATCATCCCTAGTAAAAGTGATCGTATTACCAGGGAATAGGGCATCAAATTGAAGACAAGGTGATGGGGAGGGTACCATAACAGTAAAAAAAAGGATGCTGCGGAGGAGAGGGCTTGACACTGTAAAAGGGGGATGTTGCGCAGTTCTATTTACCTGCGTGTCTGTCTCTCTGTGCGTATTTCATGACGCTGGGTACGGAGTGGTATGGCAAGTTTTGTTATATTTACAAGGATGTTATTATACCATTGGTAGTTTATATGTAATGTAATGTAATGTATAGGATATACAGACATAAATTATTGTTGATATTAATAATGTCATCCTCTAAATAAAATACGTAATTCTGCTTTCTTTGACTAAACTAATGCTTACCCAAGTAGGCCTTTTGATGGATTACATGATTATTGAAAGTAGGATGAGATGCGCACTTTGTATTTCTGATGTAAACAAACCCCCAAACCATTACACTTCCTGGACGGTGGGTGTCGCTGTTTTGCAGTTTAGATAAACACACATAATTCTTCATTTTCAATACTGAATGTGGACACTGGACGTTATCGTCTCATCATCGATGTATATGTGATCTTCCCACCTGAAATTATTTTACCTTTACATGAAAAAAAGAGATCGATAGGCGGTGCTTATACAAGTGTGTAAAGGAAATGTGTTTCCTGCAAATCCCACTCCCCCCAAGACCAGTGGTGGATCTAGACCATTTCAACTGGGGGGGCCAAGCTGGGGCCAGTTGTACTGTTAGAGGGGCCAGTTAGACGTTATTACTGCAAGCATTATCAGGCAAAATACCATGTTCATAATGCAGATGCATGTGGGACGATACTGTTGTGTTCCGCCTAAAGCCGTCCCTCTAGAAAATGTGTGGGTTGAATTCGTTTTCCACATTGTCACTGTCTAATAACGGATGTAAAAAAAAGAACGATAGCAAAAATTTGTTATGTAAAAATGATTTCATACTCCACATTTAGGGGGGCCACAAGGGGGTCCAAAATTGTTGTCACAGGGGCACTGCCCCCCCCCCCCCCCCTAAGTGTGTTCCTTAAATGCAAATTGACAGATTTTTGCAAATTGAACGATTTTTTATTTTTTTTTCTCACCAAAATCAGTGTAGAAATTTAAATTAGCAACCTTTCAATTACTGGCTTCACGCGCTAACTGCTTGGCTACCTGCCGCACTAGGCTAGGTGACCTGCCGCTTGACTAGTGAAACATTACAGCAGTATTCTGATTGGAGTTCAATAAAATGTGTGATGTTTATTTTCCCTCCCCAGGTTATGTCCGGTCAGGTTTATGAGAATGGCTGGCACCATGTGGGAAAGAATGACCAGGGCTCTCTTGACTTCAAGGCCTTCAAACCTCAACAGTAAAAAGTGACTGCAGTGGATGGTGATCTTATTATCTCAGTTATACAGAGATCTCTTTAATTGTGTGCATGTTGGAGGGTTCAATCAATTACGTTTTTGAACTCAGGATCTGAGTGCCTTAGACTGCTGCGCCACACGGGAGCCCAAGTAACATAACTGTGTAGGTCTAGGCTAGATCATCAATCTACTCATATTGTCATTGGATGTATGGGGAGTTTGTGTTTACTGTGCAAGAATGTACACGTCTGGAGCTGCATAGGCTATGTCCTGATATGAAGTGGTGGACAAAGTTTGTTGGATACGTTTTCATCCACGTACCTTCACATTTCTTATTTTTCAGTAGAACAAAGGTGAAACATCGATGGGACCAAAATAAGGTGAGTAGTATACACAACACCTAACAAATAGAACACCTATGATAGTAATATACACATTTCTAAGAGTGCCACAAACTGCTGAGCCATATGGTGTTAGATTTCAGAGATGGATGGCGAAGGTTTCTTCCCATACAGCCACAACAACAGCAGTGAGCAGGCATACAGACCAGACCAGGGCACGTACCTTGCCAGAGAGAGAGATTAGGGTTTAGGAAGTGGAGCAGGACATTGAGATGACATGGCTAAATTTAACGCAGTGCCCAGTGAATGATGGGTATAAATCGCTGACAGGAAGGATTCCAGCTCCAGGTTGCATGCATCTTTAGTGACTGCATGTCACTGAGAACACTGTCAACACAACACTGCACATCACTGGAAGCACTGTCAAGGCAACACTGCACATCACTGGAAGCAATGTCAACACAACACTGCACATCACTGGAAGCACTGTCAAGGCAACACTGCACATCACTGGAAGCAATGTCAACACAACACTGCACATCACTGGAAGCACTGTCAACACAACACTGCACATCACTGGAAGCACTTCAATACAACACTGCACATCACTGGAAGCACTGTCAACTCAACACTGCACATCACTGGAAGCACTGTCAAGGCAACACTGCACATCACTGGAAGCACTGTCAACACAACACTGCACATCACTGGAAGCACTGTCAACACAACACTGCACATCACTGAGAACACTGTCAATACAACACTGCACATCACTGAGAACACTGTCAATACAACACTGCACATCACTGGAAGCACTTGTCAATACAATTTTTTGTTGTCTCATGGGTTTAATAATCAACACATACAACTCCCATGATGCTCTGTGGCATAACCCCAATACAACTTAATACACAACACTATGTCTCCTCAGAGAACACATGCCTTTGATCAGACCGATCCCTTACATCACCTTGCTGCTGGTGGAGAGAAAGAGGCAGCACTGAGAGAAAGCTAATTCTTTACCAATAGTCTCCTTCCCTGCCCACCCTGGTAAGCTGAACCCAAAGAGTGAATGCTGAAGTGAACCTCTGTCTCTTTCCCTCTCTTTCTCTCTCTCTTTCGGTCTCTCTGAACCTGTGTCAATGCAACATACTTTATGTCCTACAATGTATCATGTTATTACTGTATCATTTTCCTCCAAGCAATTTTATTCCAAGGTTGCTTATTTAATGCATACATCAGCCCAGTTGTGTTGGAGTGGTTCTGCTCAAGCGTGAAGGAAATCAACTTACTTTACACGATGCGGTCTGTAAGACAAAGCTTCCATTTACAGCCCAGGTATTAAAAGTATGTTTCTAATCCGCGAGCACTGTAGACAGACATGATGTGGTTTGCCTTGTGGTGTGTAGCTTAACCTAATGACGGTTCTCAAGCCCTGCCTATGTCTGGTGCTAAGTGGTTGTAATGCTACAGCCATAGCTAACACCAGCACACACAGACACAGACACAGACTCACACACACACACTATCATGACACAAGGCGAGACCCAGATGCAGACACAGGAGGCAGATGGTTGGAGTCGTACAATATTTATTAACCCAATAGGGGAAGGCAAGAGAATGGTCGTGGACAGGCAAAACAGTCAAAACCAGTTCAGAGTCCAAAGGGTACGGAAGGGTAGGCAGAATCAAGGTCAAGCCAGGCAGGATGATCAGGCAGGCAGGAAAGAAGCCCAGAGTCAGGCAGGGGTCAAAACTAGGACTAGCAAAAAGAGAATAGCAAAAGGAATACGGGAAAAGTGTGCTGGCCCACTCTCATCTCCTATAAACAAGATGTTTCTGTATGTTCCTTCCATGGGCTGTTGTGGTGTTCCTTCCATGGGCTCATTGCTTGGCCAGCTAGCTTGGAGCATCATGAAACAGTATATAGTGGATCATGATGGAATCACAAGTTCATTCTTATGATGTTGTGTTATAAAAATCACAACTATCTTGTTGTTTTATCTTTCTTCAGAACCTCTTCCGAGTACTGTTTGGAATTGTCAAGTGCTGGATAAGGTATGTGGACTCTATTAAACCCAATATATCTTGAAATTCACTCTCTGTAAATGATTAACTGAAACAAAACAGACTATTTGAAGACATCAACACAACCCTTTTAAAGGTACACTACATCCCAGACTTGATATGTCAGACATACAGTTGAAGTCGGAAGTTTACATACACCTTTGCCAAATACATTTAAACTTAGTTATTCACAAATCCGGACATTTAATCATAGTAAAAATTCCCTGTCTTCGGTCAGTTAGGATCACCACTTTTAAGAATGTGAAATGTCAGAATAATAGAGAGAATTATTTATTTCAGCTTTTATTTCTTTCATCGCATTCCCAGTGGTCAGAAGTTTACATACACTCAATTAGTATTTGGCAGCATTGCCTTTAAATTGTTTAACTTGGGACAAATGTTTCGGGTAGCCTTCCGCAAGCTTCCCACAATAAGTTGGGTGAATTTTGGCCCATTCCTCCTGACAGAGCTGGTGTCACTGAGTCAGGTTTGTAGGCCTCCTTGCTCGCACATGCTTTTTCAGTTCTGCCCACATATTTTCTATAGGATTTAGGTTAGGGCTTTGTGATGGTCACTCCAATACCTTGACTTTGTTGTCCTTAAGCCATTTTGGCACAACTTTGGAAGTATGCTTGGGGTCACTGTCCATTTGGAAGACCCATTTGCAACCAAGCTTTAACTTCCAGACTGATGTCTTGATGTTGCTTCAATATATCCACATCATTTTCCGTCCTCATGATGATTTTGTGAAGTGCACCAGTCCCTCCTGCAGCAAAGCACCCCCACAACATGATGTTGCCACCCCCGTGCTTCACGGATGTGATGGTGTTCTTCAGCTTGCAAGCCTCCCCTTTTTCCTCCAAACATAACAATGGTCATTATGGCCAAACAGTTCTATTTTTGTTTCATCAGTCTAGAGGACATTTCTCCAAAAAGTACAATCTTTGTCCACATGTGCAGTTGCAAACCGTAGTCTGGCTTTTTTTATGGTGGTTCTGGAGCAGTGGCTTCTTCCGTTCAGGTTATGTCAATATAGGACTAATTTTACTGTGGATATAGATACTTTTGTACCTGTTTCCTCCAGCATCTTCACAAGGTCCTTTGCTGTTGTTCTGGGATTGATTTGCACTTTTCGCACCAAAGTACGTTCATCTCTAGGAGACAGGACGCGTCTCTTTCCTGAGCGGTATGACGGCTGCATGGTCCCATGGTGTTTATACTTGCGTACTATTGTTTGTACAGATGAACGTGGTACCTTCAGGCATTTGGAAATTGCTCCCAAGGATGAACCAGACTTCTAAATGTCTACAATTATTTTGGCTGATTTCTTTTGATTTTCCCATGATGTCAAGCAAAGAGGCACTGAGTTTGAAGGTAGGTCTTGAAATACATCCACAGGTACACCTCCAACTGACTCAAATGATGTCAATTAGCCAAACAGAAGCTTCTAAAGCCATGACATTTTCTGGAATTTTCCAAGCTGTTTAAGGGCACAGTCAACTTAGTGTATGTAAACTTCTGACCTACTGGAATTATGATACAGTGAAATAATCTGTCTGTAAACAAAATGACTTGTGTCATGCACAAAGTAGATGTCCTATCCGACTTGCCAAAACTATAGTTTGTTAACAAGAAATGTGTGGAGTGGTTGAATAACACGTTTTAATGACTCCAACCTAGGTGTATGTAAACTTCCGACTTCAAATGTACATTATTTCATACTGTAAATGTAATCAATCAGTCAATGTATTTGTTAATCATCTAATCCAGTAATTGTATGCATATGATTCAATTTGTAATAGGTTATTCTCTAACTGTTTTCACAATGTTGACATGTTTTTATGTTGGTTTGTAAAAGAGAGGTAGGTGCTACAGTGTGACTTGTAACACTCCTTATCTTATCCAGGGCGGTACTGTGGGCAGCCTCAGAACATAACAGGAAATGCATGATGAAATAGTGACTACATGACCAAAAGTATGTGGACACCTGCTCGTCGAACATCTCATACCAAAATCATGGGCATTAATATAGAGTTTGTCCCCCCCCCCCCCCCTTTGCTGCTTTAACAGCCTCAACTCTCCTGGGAAGGCTTTCCACTAGATGTTGGAATATTAGTGAGGTCGGTCACTGACGTTGGGCGATTAGGCCTGGCTCACAGTCGGTGTTCCAATTCATCCCAAAGGTGTTCGATAGGGTTGAGGTCAGGGCTCTGTGCAGGCCAGACAATTTCTTCCACACCGATCTCAACACACCATTTTTGTATGGGCTTTGCTTTGTGCACAGGGGCATTGTCATGCTGAAACAGGAAAGGGCCTTCCCCAAACTGTTGCCACAAAGTTGGAAGCACATAATCGTCAAGAATGTCATTGTATGCTGTAGTGTTAAGATTTCCCTTCAGTGGAACTACGGGGCCTAGCCCGAACCATAAAAAACTGTCCCAGACCATTATTCTTCCTCCACCAAGCTTTACAGTTGGCACTATGCATTCGGGGCAGGAAGTGTTCTCCTGGCATCTGCCAATCCCAAATTTGTCCATCGGACTGCCAGATGAGGAAGCGTGATTCATCACTCCAGAAAACGCATTTCCACTGCTCTAGACGTCCACTTCACAATAACAGCACTTACAGTTGACCGGGCAGCTCTAGACGTCCACTTCACAATAACAGCACTTACAGTTGACTGGGGCAGCTCCAGACGTCCACTTCACAATAACAGCACTTACAGTTGACCGGGGCAGCTCCAGACGTCCACTTCACAATAACAGCACTTACAGTTGACGGGGCAGCTCCAGACGTCCACTTCACAATAACAACACTTACAGTTGACCGGGGCAGCTCTAGATGTCCACTTCACAATAACAGCACTTACAGTTGACCGGGGCAGCTCTAGACGTCCACTTCACAATAACAGCACTTACAGTTGACCGGGAAGCTCTAGACGTCCACTTCACAATAACAGCACTTACAGTTGACCGGGGCAGCTCCAGACGTCCACTTCACAATAACAGCACTTACAGTTGACCGGGGCAGCTCCAGACGTCCACTTCACAATAACAGCACTTACAGTTGACCGGGGCAGCTCCAGACGTCCACTTCACAATAACAGCACTTACAGTTGACCGGGGCAGCTCCAGACGTCCACTTCACAATAACAGCACTTACAGTTGACCGGGGCAGCTCCAGACGTCCACTTCACAATAACAGCACTAACAGTTGACCGGGGCAGCTCCAGACGTCCACTTCACAATAACAGCACTAACAGTTGACCGGGGCAGGTCTAGACGTCCACTTCACAATAACAACACTTACAGTTGACCGGGGCAGCTCTAGCAGGGCAGACATTTGATGAACTGACTTGTTGGAAAGGTGTCATGCTATGACGGTGCCATGTTGAAAGTCACTGAGCTCCTCAGTAAGGCCATTCTACTGCCAATGTTTGTCTATGGAGGTTGCATGGTTGTATGCTCGATTTTATACACCAGTCAGCGACAGGTCTGGCTGAAATAGCCGAATCCACTAATTTGAAGGGGTGTCCACATATTTTTGTATATATAGTGTAGTCATGTTCATTTGACAGTCTCTGGTGCCATCGTTGTCATCACACAGACTCATCTCTGCACAATGCTATAGACTTGCACAGAAAATGTAGGGTTGATGTTTATTCCTAAAGACTGAAGAATGAAAAAGATATAGAATCAGATACACAATATAGAAATAGAATCACATAGAAGTCATATTTCTGTGGATACAAATAGATTGTCTGGCTACAATCCATATGGATTCCCTTTTATACAACACCAAGTCACCAAGTTCAAGTCCAGCCCCTAGCCAGGAAATGTTTAAAAAGACAAGTAGTTATGTAACTGACACAACCCTCTGGATGATGTGCCTTTAAGACTAGTGGCTAGTCAGGTGACCAAGGAGAGGAGGCTCGGCTCCGTCAGCTCAGCTCACAGCCAGGCAGAGAGCGAGAGAGAAACCTGAGGAAAGACCGATGATAGAGGAGAGGAAGAGAGAGACAGAAAAGAGGGAGCGAGACCCAATTAAATGGGGACACAGGATCCGTCACGGTCAGAGAGAAAGGGGTGTACAGAGTGGGAAGTGGCAAACTGGTAGCAAGGTCCCTTTAACTGCAGCCCTGTGCTCAGCTGTCTGTGTGGCTGCCAGCAGTATGTTGATGGGTCAAGTTCTTTAAGAAGCTGCTGCATGTGTTTTGTGTATAGCCACAACAGTGGCAGCTGAGTTAGCCCAGAGAATTAGTGCTGCGTCATACCACACTCTATTTAGATTTCTCGATCGATCGTGAGACGTTGTGGCAATCTCTTTCTGTGTGTGGTCTGTTGTCGTATATCTTTATCAGTCCAAACTAGCTGAAAATAGAGAGAGAGAGAGTGTATACGCGTGTTTGAGTCAGGCAGGGAGTGAGGGAGGGAGGCAGTAAGAGAGAGAGAGAGATTTTGGATTAGTTGCTACGTCACTTTTTCATGTCGAGGGGGGGAAACAGAATCTAAGATAACAGAAGCCCAGAGTCATCCGGTTTTCTACCTGAGAGTTGGAAGCAATGGTTACGCGAGAACCTCTGCCTCTTCGGCCTCATCCGTAGAGCTTATTACCAGCTTCTTCCTCAGCCTCTACATCTGTATAATAGTTCATCGGGAATCGCAGAGAAGACTTCCAACATCGATGCTGAAGATGAGACACAGTTCGTTTGTGTGGGTGTTTTGATTGACATTGATTATGAGGTCGGAGTAGAGGGTGGGAAGGGGTTAACAAAAGAACGTTCCGGAAGGTTCTTATTATCGAGACGAAGCGCATTGGGGAGCGTATTCTAGGAATTATCGAGGTAATCGAATATTGTTATTATATGGTTACATATATACCAATAAGTGATTACATAAATCATTATGTAGATATATATATCTATGTGTGTGTAATACGTGTTGTCTGCCCTTATATAAAACCGCATAGTAACAGTTATGGAGGTATGGAGCTGGTTCGGCTGTAATATAATGTCATCATAGGATACCTTTTCTCCCATAGTACCTGCTATTGCGTATATGGTTCAAACCAGGCAATAACATTTGTTGATATTGCTACGCAGCATATTTGTCTGTTACTTGTTGTGATTAACTCTTCATAGGGTCGAAGGCAGGAAGAAGGATGAGAGTGAACCGGGATTGAGTAAACCAGGGATCAACCTGGGCTTATTTTGTTAATAGAGAAGCCAACAGGAGACCTATTTGAAGCCTTTATCTTGTAGCAGACCAGTATTATCATGGGATTTGTTTTCTGTCTCTAGGGCGACTGTCTGGGGTTTAGTGGAAACCCTCCCTGAGACATTGCTTCTGTGTAGTTAGTACAGATAGAAACAGAGGGTCTGTTGTTTCTGTGTAGTTAGTACAGACTGAAACAGAGGGGGTGTTGTTCCTGTGTAGTTAGTACAGACTGAAACAGAGGGGGTGTTGTTTCTGCGTAGTTAGTACAGACTGAAACAGAGGGAGTGTTGTTTCTGTGTAGTTAGTACAGACTGAAACAGAGGGGGTGTTGTTTCTGTGTAGTTAGTACAGACTGAAACAGGGGGGGTGTTGTTTCTGCGTAGTTAGTACAGACTGAAACAGACGGGGTGTTGTTTTCTGTGTAGTTAGTACAGATAGAAACAGAGGGGGTGTTGTTTCTGCATAGTTAGTACAGACTGAAACAGAGGGGGTGTTGTTTCTGCGTAGTTAGACCAGACTGAAACAGAGGGGGTGTTGTTTCTGCATAGTTAGTACAGACTGAAACAGAGGGGGTGTTGTTTCTGCGTAGTTAGTACAGACTGAAACAGAGGGAGTGTTGTTTCTGTGTAGTTAGTACAGACTGAAACAGAGGGGGTGTTGTTTCTGTGTAGTTAGTACAGACTGAAACAGGGGGGGTGTTGTTTCTGCGTAGTTAGTACAGACTGAAACAGAGGGGGTGTTGTTTCTGCGTAGTTAGTACAGACTGAAACAGAGGGGGTGTTGTTTCTGCGTAGTTAGTACAGATAGAAACAGAGGGGGTGTTGTTTCTGTGTAGTTAGTACAGACTGAAACAGAGGGGGTGTTGTTTCTGTGTAGTTAGACCAGACTGAAACAGAGGGGGTGTTGTTTCTGCGTAGTTAGAACAGACTGAAACAGAGGGGGTGTTGTTTCTGCGTAGTTAGTCCAGATAGAAACAGAGGGGGTGTTGTTTCTGCGTAGTTAGAACAGACTGAAACAGAGGGGGTGTTGTTTCTGCGTAGTTAGTACAGATAGAAACAGAGGGGGTGTTGTTTCTGCGTTGTTGGTACAGACAGAAACAGAGGTTGTGACGCAGTCATCTACTGAGCTGTACTTCTATGACAGAATGGCTCATGACTGTCCCTGTGTTATTCTCTCCCTTTCTCACTGGCTCTCTCTTTCTCTCCCTCTTGTTATTTCTTTCTCTCCTTCCTGTTCTCCCTTTCTCTCTCTCGCTCTCTCTCTCTCTCTCTCTCTCTCTCTCTCTCTCTCTCTCTCTCTCTCTCGGTCTTGTTCTCTATCTCTGGATGGGAGGGAGCAGCAAATTGGGTTTAAATGTCATGGCTCGAGTTCAGAAAGAGAGAGGAACAGAGAAGGAGACCGGGAGAAGTTGTTTACCTTGCTTTCTTGGGGACTGCACTGGCAGCTCTCCAGTTCATATGCACTAGACTTCCTAAAGCTGCTCCATCACAGGCCTGAGTGCCAGAGCTGGCCTCCCGTTGGGTGGGAGGACCTCCCCAGACTCTGAGACTCTGTTGGCAGCACAATGCTATTGGACGAGCAGAAGGGAGCAGGTGGTGGACAGCTTCTGACTGGTGGATAAGTATCGTTATCGTGCAGTACATATAAAAAATGTATGTGTTCTATAGGGCTACTAATAAAATGTGTACAGTAACAGCACATGGTTTTGTTTGACATTGTTCCTTATCTACAGTGATGTAAGCTGTATGTACTGTATATTACAATGGATTATATTGTTGTTAGTCCTTGGCTGAAAGGAGCGGAAACATGAGCACTGTAGGTAAACACGAGTGTGTATCTGTTTACTAAGCTCCAGTAATGTCTTGTGTAATGTGTTTTCATAGTCTGATTGGTTTGCGTGTACTACGTCATGTTGACATTGATCAGCCCCTGTCTTTTTCCTGTTATGCTGGAGGCCAAACACAGTCCACTTCCTGTTCTGTCTGGACGCTGTACCAATCGCTTCTCCTTCCCTTCCCAGAGGGAAGTCTATACTTACTTAGTGTTTGATTTGGTTGCTCTACTCCGGTTGTGGTCCGTGAGATGGGGAGCAACCGAGGGTTCTCTGAACTGGCATTCTGTGATGTCACAAACCTGCCACATTGCCACTTTCTAAAGTGACGCAAGAACGACTGTGTTTGTCAAGGGTCTGCATTGCATCCACTACTGCTGCAGTCGGCACCTCTCTCTCCGTCTCAGAAACACACACACACACACACACTCGCATTCACAAGACGAGTGTGATACACAGAAAAAACATACTGAGTTGGGCTTGCGCAAACTGCAAATCTTTAGGGTTGAGGGTTCCACAGCTCACCTGGTGTCACCCCATGGGCGGACATTTCTTATGAATGAGGATGCAACAAGAAAGCGTTTGCCTGACAGTGTGTGGTGGGGATACACACAGCATGTCATTAGATGGGCACAGGGAGAGGAGACCCATGCCTCAGTGTTTGAGTGTGTCGTTTCACTTTCTTTTCTCACTAATAGGCAGTCGTGAAATAGCTTTTTTAATAGATATCTATGAGCATTTTGCCATGGTGGATATGATTTTATCCTGAATGGGTGAATGTTTCTAATCTCAATTAATATTCACGTTAGGTTGTAAAAAAATATAAACCCAACATGCAACAATTTGAACGATTTTACTGAGTTACAGTTCATATCAGGAAATCAGTCAATTGAAATACATTCATTAGGTCCTAATCTATGGGTTTCACATGGCTGTGAATACAGATATGCCTCTGTTGGTCACAGATACCTTTGTTTTTTAAAGGCAGGGGAGTGGATCAGAAAACCAGTCAGCATCTAGTGTGACCACCATTTGCCTCATGCAGTGCGACACATTTCCTTCGCATAGAATTGGACAGGCTGTTGATTGTGGCCTGTGGAATAATGTCCCACTCCCCTTCAATGGCTGTGCGAAGTTGCTGGATATTGGGGGAAAGGGGGATACCTAGTCAGTTGTACAACTGAATGCCTTCACCTGAAATCTGTCTTCCGCATTTAACCCAACCCCTTAGAAACAGAGAGGTGCGGGGGGCTGCCTTAATCGACATCCACGTCTTTGGCGAGAACTAGTACACGGTGTCGTACATGTTGATCCAGAGCATCTCAAAGTATGCATACCATGGAAGAACTGGGACGTTTTCAGCTTCCAGGAATTGTGTACAGGTCCTTGAGACATGGGGCCATGCATTATCATGCTGAAACATGAAGTGATGGCGACTGATGAATGGCACGACAATGGGCCTCAGGATCACATACGGTATCTCTGAACATTAAAATTAACATCGATAGAAGGCATTTGTGTTCGTTGTTCGTAGCTTATGCCTGCACAACGTTGACATCAGCAAACCACTCGCCCACACAACGCCATACACGCCACACTGTCTGCCATCTGCCTGGTACAGTTGAAACCGGGATTCATCCGTGAAGAGCCTCTTCTCCAGCGTGCCAGTGGCCATCAAAAGTGAGCATTTGCCCACTGAAGTCGGTTATGACGCCGAAACTGCAGTCAGTGCAAGACCCTGGTGAGGATGACGGTTTCTGACAGAAATTCTTCGGTTGTGCAAATCTACAGTTTCATCAGCTGTCCGGGTGACTGGTCTCAGACGATCCCGCAGTTGAAGAAGTGGGATTGTGGTCCTTGGCTGGCGTGGTTACATGTGGTCTATGGTCGTGAGGCCGGTTGGACGTACTGCCAACTTCTCTAAAACGACATTGAAGGTGGCTTATGCTAGAGAAATAAACATTCAATTATCTGGCAACAGCTCTGGTGGGCATTCCTGCATTCAGCATGTCAATTGCACACTCCCTTCTGTTGTGTGACCAAAACGCACATTTTTTAAAGTAGTCTTGTATTGTCCCCAGCACAAGGTGCACCTGTATAATGAGCATGCTGTTTAATTAGCTTCTTGTCTTGGCAAAGGAGAAATGCTCACTAACAGGGATGTAAACAAATTTGTACACAAAATTTGAGAGAAAAAAATGTTTTTGTGCATATGGAACATTTCTGGGATCTTTTATTTAAGCTCATGAAAGATGGGACAAACACTTTACATGTTGCATTTATATTTTTGTTCAGTATAATATCACTCCTTCACATGAAACTCTCAGGCTGTTTTGATGGGGCTATTTGTTTTTAAAATGTGGCAAGTCAGTTAAGAACAAATTCTTATTTACAATGACGGCCAACACCGGCCAAACCCAGACGACGCTGGGCCAACTGCGCGCTGCCCTATGGGACTCCCAATCACGGCCGGTTGTGATACAGCCTGGATTCGAACCAGGGTGTCTGTGTTGACACCTCTAGCACTGAGATGTAGTGCTTTAGACCGCTGCACCACCCGGGAGCCCTATAATAGTCTCTATACAGATTAAGATCACCATAGTGTGAAAATAATCTAACATTTGTTTAAGCTATATAAGTTGGCTTAAACATAGGTTTATTTCCTTTTGATGGTGTTTTTTTTCCAGGATTAACTGGTTAGATTGATTTGTTTTTGAACATGTATTGAAGCAAATATTCTCATGGAAATCCAAATTCTCCAGTCAAGGTGTGTATTCTATCTGGGTAGCTGAAGCGTTACAGATTGTTCGATAGAAATGTAAAAGTAATTTCCCATTGAGCCAACATATGCAGCATTTACCATGAATGCAGTCTCTCGTGATGGAGGAACATTGCCTTTAAATTTCAATCATGCTGTAATACTTCCGCCATACGGATTGAATAGAGCCCGAAGTCCATTTAGGCAGGCCAAAGCTGTCTGTTGTTTTGGATGCACATGGAAAGGCTCCTGTACCTTTAAATATTTTATAAAGATTACACAACAGGTCTAGGGAACACAGGCAACAAACAACCCAAAAAATACATCTGCCTGCCGGGGTAGGGTTGAAGGTTTAGCCAGGGAGGAACCAGACACCTACACACACACAGCCCTACTGATCAGAGTCCGACCTGTCATGGTGGCAAATGAAAATAAACACAGAATTCCCACTGACTCACTAGCTAACTCCTGGAAACATTGTCCAGTCTGTCTGTAGGTCAGGCTGATATGGGCTCTAGGGTCTTTGTTCTTCATCTCATTGTGGAAATCAAAGTAAATATGCATTTGAAATAGGAAAAAAAAACAGGGAGGGAATATTTTGGCAGTAGCCTAGTAGCCTAGTACAAGGAGTGTTTGTGGGCATTGTTGAAGAGAGGGAAATTAAAACAGATAAAGATGGGGGGGGCGGAGGAAGGAGGGGGAACTGTGTAGCTGGATAAGGCAGCAGTTCATTTACCTGCCAAGGAGAGAATAAGAAGAGAGAACAGAGAACAAGGGAGACACTGAATTACATAGAGGAGAGAAGGGGATTTTGGGAGAGGGGTTGGGCAGTTTTGTATTTCGCCTAGCTAATCAGTTGGCAATACTGTAAGTGACGTGAGTTGGCCACTACCTATCACCACACACGAACGGTGTGCCTACGTCACGGCTTTCTCCCTGCCAGAATCTACCTGCCACTTCCTTGGTTTTCTCCATTATGGCGGTAGTAGAGAGCTGTGAGTGAGTCAAAATGAAGAGGACCGAAGTCAAAAGCCCAGCCAGCATTTGTCTCTGTGTTTTCAGGGCTGCAGGTGAGACTGTAGATTAAAAAGATGTTAAGCGGCATCTGATGTTGAATGTTGCGCCACTCCAAGCTGTTTCGTTTGGATCAAGTGTCGGGTTTGCTAGAAAGGAGTAGGTGTGGTGTTCTCTGTATGGTTTTACATGTCTTTCTCTCACTCGCTCTCATGTGGTAATAATGGAAGTACTATCTTGCCTGATGCAAAGAACTGACTCTGGGCTTTCCCTCCTTCCCGTTGCCTGTACTGTCCCATTATGCATTTCTTCTGGAGATTTTCAAGATGAATCCAAAATGACTCTGTACCACCCTGCTCTTGTCCAATGTAACCCCAGATAGAGCACGTGATACAACAGAGTATATCCTATATAGCGATTTTACAGTTGACTACCAAAAATCTAATGACAGACATCAATATGATGGAGGACTCTAGTTTGATAGATGTTCCTCTCAATCTTTTTTCCTCTACTGCTCAGTGAGAGCATCCTGACAACCGTAATAAATGTTGTATTGCTCTATACAGAATGACGATGCATTACTGCATTACTTTACATTTGTACTTAACAGGGCAGCGATGCCTCTCCGATCGTATTAAAGGCCACTATCTGAAGCTGTGATGGGAAATGGTAGGATGTTCTTCTGTCAGAGATTTACAAGATTAAAGTGCCCCAGGCATGCCCTCTCTATGCCTCTCCTATTCCCTATATAGTCCACTACTTTTGACCACAGCCCTATTGGCCCTGGCCATTTGGGACAAGACAGTCTGTGTCAGATCCTCCCGGTCCAGCCGGCCTGCCGGGGTGTTTGACTCAGCTAATTGACTCCAGTGAAAAGGACCTGGCCTGGTGGTGTTCAGTTTCCACTGACTCTGACATGGCTGTTGTTGTCCTCCTCTCCTTTTGGGCATGTTGAAACGTACAAGTGTGCCACGTTTTAGATTTCAGAGGAGGGTAGGCTGAGGGGAAGATAACCCAGGTTATGGACAGAGACAGGGTTTCAGGAGGAGGCCGGTTGTGTCTTAATAAAGGACTTGGGCCGGAGATACTTAAGAGCACATTAAGATTTTACTTAGTGTTTGGTTGTACTTTACATTAGTCAAGTTTTTTTGTCATATGCACAGGGTAAACATTATACACAGTACAATGAAATGCGTAATTGCAGGTTCACACTCGACAATGCGACATAAGAATAATCAAATAAATAATCAAATAAGCTCAATGGGATAAAAATGTAGTAATTTGTAGGAATTTAAATACAGGGAAAGCACTCAAACAAATTGACAGTAGGATATTATATTTCCATATTTGCTGGGGAGGGGGAATGGGGAGCAAAGTGTTGAGTTGTTCAATAAGTGGACCTCATGTGGCTTACAGCACAAGATAAAGTGGTACCATACTATTACCATGTTATCACCAATTTATGCGCTGTAATGTAAAGTGCTAGAAGATGTTTAGTATGTATGAGAGGTATCAATCGTGTTAAATCAAACACGCCTGTAGGCTATATAAATAAAGAGAGCCTTACACTCTTTATGTAAGTTCCTGGGAGCTTACACACAATTTACTCGCTGTTAGTCAGCACCTCTACTAACTTTTTGGGGTGTGCGCCAGCTCATGCTTTTCATTAAATCAGACATACCTCCCAAGCTGTTTAGTTTATTTATTTATTTTATTTTATTTCACCTTTATTTAACCAGGTAGGCTAGTTGAGAACAAGTTCTCATTTACAACTGCGACCTGGCCAAGATAAAGCATAGCAGTGTGAACAGACAACAACACAGAGTTACACATGGAGTAAACAATAAACAAGTCAATAACAGAGTAGAAAAAAATAAAAACACATTGTGTGCAAAAGGCATGAGGAGGTAGGCGAATAATTACAATTTAGCAGATTAACACTGGAGTGATAAATGATCAGATGGTCATGTGCAGGTAGAGATACTGGTGTGCAAAAGAGCAGAAAAGTAAATAAATAAAAACAGTATGGGGATGAGGTAGGTCAATTGGGTGGGCCATTTACCGATGGACTATGTACAGCTGCAGCGATCGGTTAGCTGCTCAGATAGAAGATGTTTAAAGTTGGTGAGGGAGATAAAAGTCTCCAACGATTTTTGCAATTCGTTCCAGTCGCAGGCAGCAGAGAACTGGAAGGAAAGGCGGCCAAAGGATGTGTTGGCTTTAGGGATGATCAGTGAGATATACCTGCTGGAGCGCGTGCTACGGGTGGGTGTTGCCATCGTGACCAGTGAACTGAGATAAGGCGGAGCTTTACCGAGCATGGACTTGTAGATGACCTGGAACCAGTGGGTCTGGCGACGAATATGTAGCGAGGGCCAGCCGACTAGAGCATACAGGTCGCAGTGGTGGGTGGTATAAGGTGCTTTAGTAACAAAGCGGATGGCACTGTGATAAACTGCATCCAGTTTGCTGAGTAGATTATTGGAAGCCATTTTGTAGATGACATCGCCGAAGTCGAGGATCGGTAGGATAGTCAGTTTTACGAGGGTAAGTTTGGCGGCGTGAGTGAAGGAGGCTTTGTTGCGAAATAGAAAGCCGATTCTAGATTTGATTTTGGATTGGAGATGTTTGATATGAGTCTGGAAGGAGAGTTTACAGTCTAGCCAGACACCTAGGTACTTATAGATGTCCACATATTCTAGGTCGGAACCATCCAGGGTGGTGATGCTAGTCGGGCGTGCGGGTGCAGGCAGCGAATGGTTGAAAAGCATGCATTTGGTTTTACTAGCGTTTAAGAGCAGTTGGAGGCCACGGAAGGAGTGTTGTAATGGCATTGAATCTCGTTTGGAGGTTAGATAGCACAGTGTCCAAGGAAGGGCCAGAAGTATACAGAATGGTGTCGTCTGCGTAGAGGTGGATCAGGGAATCGCCCGCAGCAAGAGCAACATCATTGATATATACAGAGAAAAGAGTCGGCCCGAGAATTGAACCCTGTGGCACCCCCATAGAGGCTGCCAGAGGACCGGACAACATGCCCTCCGATTTGACACACTGAACTCTGTCTGCAAAGTAGTTGGAGAGCCAGGCAAGGCAGTCATTAGAAAAACCGAGGCTACTGAGTCTGCCGATAAGAATATGGTGATTGACAGAGTCGAAAGCCTTGGCCAGGTCGATGAAGACGGCTGCACAGTACTGTCTTTTATCGATGGCGGTTATGATATCGTTAGTAGCTTGACATCCTGCATACATTTGAATGGTATGTTGACGACCTTGGTTACATCAAATCCAAGTTTACATGGATGAACTCTGCAGGTTTCTCTGTTAGTTAACTGATTGACAAATTTTAAAATACCACTTCGCAACTCAAAAAAACATTTTTTGTGGGACAATTTTACTATGTGCAGCACATGACTACATTATACTATTAAGCTTTAACATGTATCCTAACACTTGCAATGATTAATAATTTTGTAAGCAAGATGAATACTAACCATTTCACATTTTGTTTTCTAATGTCCAGCAGGCTCGGCACATTGTTAGTTTCATCAGTTAAGGTTGATGTGACCTAACAATGCTCCTCTTGGAAGCTGGTTTCCGGTGGTGGCTTAGAGTGTAGTCATTATCTAGCACCATTTGAAATCAGTGTTCTTGGGGTGAGAAGTAGCTACCTCTTTCTGTGTGCCTCGGCCCATCAACACCTAACCAAACACCCCTGAATGACTGGACTTGAAAGAAAAGCAGCAGAGTGATACTTCGTATTGAGAGGGGAAAATATTAAGGGCCATTGATTGTTTCCCTTAGTGGTGTAATGGTAAACAGTCAATGGCACTAGTCATCAGGGATGTCTCAGCAGAGGAGACAGACATACAGACACCTCCAGCTATTTGTCCTATCACCAAGGGTGACCGATTTCTTTTGGTGTTCAGAGTCTTGTTGTGTTTCTAGCACCATTTGAAATCGGTTACAATAAAGGACAAAGTCAACTGGAAAGACGCAGGGGAAATGTCTGCATTGAGTGAAGAACCTGTTGCTGCATTCAGATGACGGGGTAAGTTTGTTTACAATGACCATGGAGTAACAGTCAAGCCTTCCAGCTTCTCCTGTCTCGTTACTGTGCTCTCCACTGCCTATTAACCTCGGCACCCATGTTTTGGATCCCATTGTCAAGAACTCCCTTAAAATGTTACTGTAAAACCTGTTTTACTAGTACTTGTGTTATTCTGTAATACGATAATCATTATAATTTACTGCAATTGCTTTTAGTTTTGTTTCTGTTATTGTTTATTTGTAGTTTTGTTGCTGTTTTGTATGATGACTTGGTGGGGTGGGTTGGAGGCATGGGTGGGCTGGGCTGGGTGGGGGGATAAAGGACGAGGGATGTTTGTCAATGTCTCTGAGTTCTAAAAACAGAATCTACTAAGAAAGTATTGTGTAAAATAATGCACACTGAATCATATGACTTGAAAGATTATGCAGTACATTACACACATACAGTAATGACGCGTTGAAACACTGCTGGTGTGTGTGGTCTACTCTAAATAAAATGTGATCATTACGGTATCAACATAAATACATCATTATAATACCATAGATCTGGTACACATAATATGTAATGATATTGATCAGACTGTCTTGGCAGTGTTCACACGATTGATTTGTCATTTGCAGTTTCGTCCACCATGTGGCGTGGCTGAGTCTTTCTCAGTGCCATTCCTATACTTCTATTACCCAGAAGTAAAATTCTTGCAGAAGTTAGTCGCTTCCTGTTTTCTGTCCATGAGATTACCAGAGATACTGGATCTAATGACGCGATGCCTATGTATCCGCCCTAAGAATGGGATTCGTTGATCACATGGGTAAATTGAATATCTTATTTAATCTGTAGGCTACATATGAGTGTGTGAGTGAGTGGACCAGGATAACATTCCCTAATAACATCATCTCTCGTTTGGATGATTGGGATGATTTTCTCTCTCTCACACACACAGCAAAACTGTGGTCAACGTGAACTGGGATGTGGACATGAAGCTAGGGTCAATGGTGGAAGAAGTACCCAATTGTCATACTTGAGTAAAAGTAAAGATACCTTTAACCTTCAAGTTAAAGTGAGTCACCCAGTAAAATACTACTTGAGTAAAATTCAAAGTATTTGGTTTTAAATATAGTAAATGTATTTCTAAAATATACTTAAGTATTTAAAGTATATTTGCTGGTGACAGTTTGATATACTGCTTTAATGTATTCACTCCTATATCAGCTAAAAATACTGAACACAAATATAAAAGCAACATGTAAAGTAGCTGAAATAAAATATCCCAGAAATGTTTCATAAGCACAAAAAGCTAATTTCTCAAAAATGCTGTGCACAAACATTAGTATTTCTCCTTTGCCAATATAATTCATCCATATGACAAGTGTGGCATGTCAAGGAGCTAATCATTTTTTAAAACATTACACAGGTGCACCTTGTGCCGGGGGGCAATAAAATACCACTTTTTTATGTACAGTTTTGTCACACAACACAATGCAACAGATGTCTCAAGTTTTGAGGGATAGTGCAATTGGCATGGTGACTGCAGGAATGTCCAATAGAGCTGTTGCCAGTTAATTTAAAGTAAATTTCTCCACATAAACTGCCTATAATGTTTTAGATCATTTGGCAGTACATCCAACTGGCCTCACAACCACAGACCACGTGTATGGCGTTGTGTGGCGGCAGTGGAGTTATGGTATGGGCAAGCACAAGATACAGACAACGAACACAATTGCATTTTATCAATGACAATTTGAATGCAGAGATGCTGTGACGATATCCAGAGGCCCATTGTTTCAGCATGATAATGTACGGCCCCATGTCGCAAGGATCTGTACACAATTCATGGAAGATGAAAATGCCTCAGTTCTTCCATGGCATACATACTCACCAGACATTTCACCCATTGAGCATGTTAGGGGTGCTCTTGATCAGCGTGTAAGACAGCGTGTTCCAGTTCCTGCCAATATCCAGACAACATTCCACAGACCACAATCAACAGCCTGATCAACTCTATGCGAAGGAGATGTGTCACACTGCATGAGGCAAATGGTAGCCACACCAGATACTCACTGGTCCACACTTTCTGATCCACACCCCTACTTTTTTTGGTTGTGGTATTTTAACCCCTTTTTCTCCCCAATTTCGATCTTGTTTCATCGCTGCAACTCCCCAACAGGCTAGGGAGAGGCGAAGGTCGAGTCATGCGTCCTCCGAAACATGACTCGCCTAAACCACACTTCTTAACACCCACCCGATTAACTCGGAAGCCAACTCCAACCATTGTCTCGGAGTCAGCCTGCAGGTGCCCGGCCCTCACAAGGAGTTGCTAGAGCGCAATGAGCCAAATAAAGCCCCCCCGGCCAAATCCTCCCCTAACCCGGACCACGCTGGGCCAATTGTGTGCCATCCTATGGGACTCCCGGTCACGGCTGGTTATGACGCAGCCTGGGATCGAACTTGGGTCTGTAGTGATGCCTCAAGCACTACGACGCAGTGTCCAACTCGGGACGCCACCCGTACCTTTTTTTAAGGTACATGTGACCAACAGATGCATATCTGTATTCCCAGTCATGTGATATCCATAAATTAGAGCCTAATTTATTTATTTCAATTGTCTGATTTCCTGATATAAACTGTAACTCAGTAAAATCGTTGAAATTGTTGCATGCTGCATTTATATTTTTGTTTAGTATAGAATGTCATGTTTTGGTCATGGAGCAAAAGCACACACACTATAAATACAAAAGTATGTGGACACCCCTTCAAATTAGTGGATTTGGCTTTATCAGCCACACCCGTTGAGCAGAGCCATGCAATCTCCATAGACAAACATTTGCAGTTGAATGGCCCGTACTGAAGAGCTCAGTGACTTTCAACTTGGCACCGTCACAGGATGGCAACTTTCCAACATGTCAGTTCGTCAAATTTCTGCCCTGCTATAGAGCTGCCACGGTCAACTGTAATTGCAGCTATTGTGAAGTGGAAACATCTAGGAGCAACAACAGCTCACCCGTGAAGTGCTAGGCCACAAACATTTACAGAGCGGTACTGTTGAGTGCTGAAGCACGTAGCGTGTAAAAGTTGTCTGTCCTCAGTTGCAACACTCACTAATGAGTTCCAAACTGCCTCTGAAAGCAACATCAACAAAATAACTATTTGTCGGGTTTCCATGGCGGAGCAGCTGCACACAAGCCTAATATCACCATGCGCAATGCCAAGCGTCGGCTGGAGTGGTGTAAAGCTCGCCGACATTGGACTCCGGAGCAGTGGAAAAGCATTCTCTGGAGTGATGAATCACGCTTCACCATCTGGCAGTCCGACAGACTTGGCAGTCCGACAGTTGAGTATATAGTATGCTTATTGGTCAAGGTATGGATATACAGTGCCTTGCAAATGTATTCATCCCCCTTGGTGTTTTTCCTATTCTGTTGCATTACAACCTGTAATTTAAATGGATTTTTATTTAATGCAATGAACATACACAAAATAGTCCAAATTGGTGAAGTGAAATGAAAAAAAATAGCTTGTTTCAAAAAATTATAAAATATACAAAACGGAAAAGTGGTGCATGAATATCTATTCACCCCTTTGCTATGAAGCCCCTAAATAAGACCTTCAGAAGTCATAATTAGTTAAATAAAGTCCACCGGTGTGCAATCTAAGTGTCACATGATCTCTTTGAACATCCCACGGAACACCATTAAATCCGTAAAAAAAATGAAAGAATATGGCACCACAACAAACCTGCCAAGAGAGGGCTGCCCACCGAAACTCACAGACAAGGCAAGGAGGGCATTAATCAGAGAGGCAACAAAGAGACCAAAGATAATCCTGAAGGAGCTGCAAAGCTACACAGCTGGGATTGGAGTATCTGTCCATAGGACCACTTTAAGCCATACACTCCACAGAGCAGGGCATTACAGAAGAATGTCCAGAAAAAAGGCCATTGCTTAAAGAAAAAAATAAGCAACCATGTTTGGTGTTCGCCAAAAGGCATGTGGGAGACTTCCCAAACATATGGAAGAAGGTACTCTGAGGAGATGAGACTAAAATGTTGCTTTTTGGCCATCAAGCAAAATGCTATGTCTGGCACAAACCCAACACCTCTCATCACCCTGAGACCACCATCCCCACAGTGAAGCATGGTGGTGGCAGCATCATGCTGTGGGGATGTTTTCCATCGGCAGGGACTGGGAAACTAATCAGAATTTAAGGAATGATGGATGGCGGTAAATACAGGCAAATTCTTGAGGGAAACCTGTTTCAGTCTTCCAGAGATTTGAGACTGGGACAGAGGTTCACCTTCCAGCAGGACAATGACCCTAAGCATACTGCTAAAGCAACACTTGAGTGGTTTAAGGGGAAACATTTAAATGTCTTGGAATGGCCTCAATCCAATTGAGAATATGTGTTATGACTTAAAGATTGCTGTACACCAGCGGAACCCATTCAACTTGAAGGAGCTGGAGCAGTTTTGCCTTGAAAAATGGGCAAAAATCCCAGTGGCTAGATGTGCCAAGCTTATAGAGATACCACCTTTTGGCGGATGAATAGTTATGCACGCTCAAGTTGTCAAGTCCTCTTTTTGTTTGTTTCAGATTAAAAATATTTAGCATCTTCAATGTGGCAGGCAAGTTGTGTAAATCAAATGATATAACCCCCCCCCCCCAAAAAAAAAAAATTATAATCTATTTTAATTCCAGGTTGGAAGGCAAGAAAATAGGAAAAATGACAAGGGGGTGAATACATTTGCAAGCCACTGTAGTTAGTATGCCAAAAGTTTGCGGATTTTAGGGCCTAGGTGCTGTGGTTAAAGGGCGCTGTACTGCAGCGCCAGCTGTGCCATCAGAGACTGGGTTCGCGCCCAGGCTCTGTCGTAACCGGCCGCGACCGGGAGGTCCGTGGGGGACACACAATTGGCCTAGCGTCGTCCGGGTTAGGGAGGGCTTGGTCGGTAGGGATATCCTTGTCCCATCGCGCACCAGCGACTCCTGTGGCGGGCCGGGCGCAGTGCGCGCTAACCAAGGTTGCCAGGTGCACAGTGTTTCCTCTGACACATTGGTGCGGCTGGCTTCCGGGTTGGATGTGCGCTGTGTTAAGAAGCAGTGCGGCTTGGTTGGGTTGTGTATCGGAGGACGCATGACTTTCAACCTTCGTCTCTCCCGAGCCCGTACGGGAGTTGTAGCGATGAGACAAGATAGTAGCTACTAAAAAACAATTGGATACCACGAAATTGGGAGAAGAGGGGGTAAAATTAAAAATAAAATGTTTAAAAAATCCCGGATTTTGTACTAAATTCGCCAAAATATGAAGTATACACGCAAGGCCAAGTATAGCCCACGAAGGTCTCCCCCACAACACGAACCCAAGGGGGGCGCCAACACGTACAGGAAAATCAGTGACTCAAGTGACGCACCCCTCCTAGGGACGGCATGGAAGAGCACAAGTAAGCCAGTGACTCAGCCCCCGTAATAGGGTTTGAGGCAGAGAATCCCAGTGGAGAGAGGGGAACAGGCCAGGCGGAGACAGCAAGGGCAATTCCTCGCTCCAGTGCCTTTCTGTTCACCTTTACACCCCTGGGCCAGAGTACACTCAATCATAGGACCTACTGAAGAGATTAATCTTCAATAAAGACTTAAAGGCCGAGACAGAGTCTGCGTCTCTCACATGGATAGGCAGACCATTCCATAAAAATGGAACTCTATATGAGAAAGCCCTGCCTCCAGCTGTTTGCTTAGAAATTCTAGGGACAATAAGGAGGCCTGCGTCTTGTGACCATAGCGTACGTGTAGGTATGTACTGCAGGACCAAATCGGAAAGATGGGTAGGAGCAAGCCCATGTAATGCTTTGTAGGTTAGCAGCAAAACCTTGAAATCAGCCCTAGCCTTAACAGGAAGCCAGTGTAGAGAGGCTAGCACTGGAGTAATATGATCACATTTTTAGGTTCTAGTCAAGATTCTAGCAGCCGTGTTTACCACTAACTGAAGTTTATTTAATGCTTTATCCGGGTATCCGGAAAGTAGAGCATTGCAGTAGTCTAATCTAGAAGTGACAAAAGCATGGATAAATTTGGACAGAAAGTTTAGGATTTTGGCAATGTTACGTAGATGGAAAAAAAGCTGTCCTTGAAACAGTCTTGATATGTTTGTCAAAAGAGAGATCAGGGTCCAGAGTAATGCTGAGGTCCTTCACAGTTTTATTTGAGACAACTGTACAACCATCAAGATTAATTGTCAAATCCAATAGAAGATCTATTTTTTCCTGGGACCTAGAACAAGTATCTCTGTTTTGCCCGAGTTTAAAAGTAAAACATTTGCCACCATCCACTTCCTTATGTCTGAAACACAGGCTTCCAGGGAGGGCAATTTTGGGGCTTCACCATGTTTCATCGAAATGTGAAAGTTAACATTATGTTTCCGAATGACATCACCAAGAGGTAAAATTTATAGTGAAAACAATAGTGGTCCTACAACGGAACCTTGAGGAACACCAAAATTTACAGTAGATTTGTCAGAGGACAACCCTTCCACAGAGACAAACTGATATCTTTCAGACAGAAAAGCTCTAAACCAGGCCAAAACTTGTTAGTGTAGACCAATTTGGGTTTCCAATCTCTCCAAAAGAATGTGGCGATCGATGATATCAAAAGCAGCACTAAGGTCTAGGAGCACGAGGACAGATGCAGATCCTTGGTCTGATACCATTAAAAGGTAATTTACCACCTTCACGAGTGCAGTCTCAGTGCTATGATGGGGTTTAAAACCAGACTGAAGCATTTCATATACAGTGCCTTGCGAAAGTATTCGGCCCCCTTGAACTTTGCAACTTTTGCCACATTTCAGGCTTCAAACATAAAGATATAAAACTGTATTTTTTTGTGAAGAATCAACAACAAGTGGGACACAATCATGAAGTAGAACGACATTTATTGGATATTTCAAACTTTTTTAACAAATCAAAAACTGAAAAATTGGGCGTGCAAAATTATTCAGCCCCCTTAAGTTAATACTTTGTAGCGCCACCTTTTGCTGTGATTACAGCTGTAAGTCGCTTGGGGTATGTCTCTATCAGTTTTGCACATCGAGAGACTGACATTTTTTCCCATTCCTCCTTGCAAAACAGTTCGAGCTCAGTGAGGTTGGATGGAGAGCATTTGTGAACAGCAGTTTTCAGTTCTTTCCACAGATTCTCGATTGGATTCAGGTCTGGACTTTGACTTGGCCATTCTAACACCTGGATATGTTTATTTTTGAACCATTCCATTGTAGATTTTGCTTTATGTTTTGGATCATTGTCTTGTTGGAAGACAAATCTCCGTCCCAGTCTCAGGTCTTTTGCAGACCATTCTTCCAGAATGGTCCTGTATTTGGCTCCATCCATCTTCCCATCAATTTTAACCATCTTCCCTGTCCCTGCTGAAGAAAAGCAGGCCCAAACCATGATGCTGCCACCACCATGTTTGACAGTGGGGATGGTGTGTTCAGCTGTGTTGCTTTTACGCCAAACATAACGTTTTGCACTGTTGCCAAAAAGTAAAATTTTGGTTTCATCTGACCAGAGCACCTTCTTCCACATGTTTGGTGTGTCTCCAAGGTGGCTTTAAACTACACTTTTTATGGATATCTTTAAGAAATGGCTTTCTTCTTGCCACTCTTCCATAAAGGCCAGATTTGTGCAATTTGTGCAATTGTGCAAGATTGTTGCCCTATGGACAGAGTCTCCCACTTCAGCTGTAGATCTCTGCAGTTCATCCAGAGTGAACATGGGCCTCTTGGCTGCATCTCTGATCAGTCTTCTCCTTGTATGAGCTGAAAGTTTAGAGGGACGGCCAGGTCTTGGTAGATTTGCAGTGGTCTGATACTCCGTCCATTTCAATATTATCGCTTGCACAGTGCTCCTTGGGATGTTTAAAGCTTGAGAAATCTTTTTGTATCCAAATCCGGCTTTAAACTTCTTCACAACAGTATCTCGGACCTGCCTGGTGTGTTCCTTGTTCTTCATGATGCTCTCTGTGCTTTTGACGGACCTCTGAGACTATCACAGTGCAGGTGCATTTATACGGAGACTTGATTACACACAGGTGGATTGTATTTATCATCATTAGTCATTTAGGTCAACATTGGATCATTCAGAGATCCTCACTGAACTTCTGGAGAGAGTTTGCTGCACTGAAAGTAAAGGGGCTGAATAATTTTGCACGCCCAATTTTTCAGTTTTTGATTTGTTAAAAAAGTTGGAAATATCCAATAAATGTCGTTCCACTTCATGATTGTGTCCCACTTGTTGTTGATTCTTCACAAAAAAATACAGTTTTATATCTTTATGTTTGAAGCCTGAAATGTGGCAAAAGGTTGCAAAGTTCAAGGGGGCCGAATACTTTCGCAAGGCACTGTACATTGTTTGTCTTCAGGAAGGCAGTGAGTTGCTGCACAACAGCTTTTTCTCAACTTTTTCAACAACCTTTTTCAAAAATGTTTGAGAGGAATGGGAGATTTGATATAGGCCGATAATTTTGTTTTATTTTCTAGGTCAAGGTTTGGCTGTTTCAAGGCTTGAAAGGCTCATTACTACCATTTTTAGAGAGTTTGGTACACATCCGGTGGATAGGGTGGCATTTACTATATTCAACATAGGAGGGCCAAGCTCATGAAGCAGCTCTTTCAGTAGTTTAATTGGAATCGGTTCCAGTAAGCAGCTTGAAGGTTTAGAGGCCATTAATATTTTCATTAATGTGTAAATAGATATAGGATTAAAAAACTTGAATGTCTACCTTGATCCTAGACCCTGGCAGTGTTGTGCAGACTCAAGACAACTGAGCTTTGGAGAAATATGCAGATTTAAGAGGAGTCCGTCATTTGCTTTCTAATGATCATGATATTTTCGCCGAAGAAGTTCATGAATTTATCACTGCTGAAGTGTAAGCCATCCTCTTGGGGAATGCTTGTTTTTAGTTAGCTTTGTGACAGTATCAAAAATACATTTTGGATTGTTTTTATTCTCCTCAATTAAGTTGGAAAAATAGGATGATCGAGCAGCAGTCACTACTGCACGGTACTGTCTTTCCAAGCTAATCAGAAGACTTCCAGTTTGATGTAGCGCCATTTCCATTTCCAATTATCTGGAAGCTTGCTTCAGGGCTCGGGTATTTTCTGTATACCAGGGAGCTAGTTTCTTATGACAAATGTTTTTTGTTTTTAGGGATGCGACTGCATCTAGGGTATTACGCAAGGTTAAATTTAGTTCCTCAGTTAGGTGGTTAACCTGCTTTTTGTACTCTGATGTCCTTGGGTAGGTGGAGGAGTCTGGAATGGCCTCCAGGAATTTGGGTTGTCTGAGAATTTATAGCACGACTTTTGATGATCCTTGGTTGGGGTCTGAGCAGATTATTTGTTGCGAATGCAGACATAATAAAATGGTGGTCCCATAGTCCAGGATTATGAGGAAAAACATTAAGATCCACAATATTTATTCCACAGGACAAAACTAGGTCCAGAGTTTGACTGTCTCAGTCAGTTGGTCCGAAGACATGTTGGACAAAACCCACTGAGTCGATGAGTCGATGCTGGCTCTTGAAAGCCTTTTGGAGTGGGTCTGTGGACTTTTCCATGTGAATATTAAAGTCACCAAAAATTTGAATATCATCTGCCATGACTACAAGGTCCGATAGGAATTCAGGGAACTCAGTCAGGAACGCAGTATATGGATTTCATGACTAGAAGCTCAAAAGACGAAAATGCAGTCTTTTTTTTGTAAATTGAAATTTGCCATCGTAAATCTTAGCAACATCTCCGCCTTTGCAGGATGCGCAGGGGAAATGGTCACTAGTGTAACCAGGAGGAGAGGCCTCATTTAACACAGTAAATTCATCAGGCTTAAGCCATGTTTCAGTCAGGTCAATCACATCACTATTATGATCAGTTGATTAGTTCATTGACTATAACTGCCTTGGAAGTGATCGATCTAACATTAAGTAGACCTATTTTGAGATATGAGATATCACAATCTCTTTCAATAATGACAGGAATGGAGGATGTCTTTATTCCAGTGAGATTGCTAGAGCAAACTCAGGCAGTTTAGTTTTTCCCAATCTACATTGAGGCACAGACATGGTCTCAATCGGGACAGCTGAGCTGACTACACTGACTGTGCTAGTGGCAGACTCCACTAAGCTGGCAGGATGGCTAACAGTCTGCTGCCTGGCCTGCACCCTCAATCATTGTAGAGCTAGAGGAGTTAGAGCCCTGTCTATGTTCATAGATAAGATGAGGGCACCCCTCCAGCTAGGATGGAGTCCATCACTCCTCAGCGGGCCAGGCTTGATCCTGCCAGTATATTAACTATATACTAACTACCCAACGTTTATTGACTTGATTTCTCAATGGACATTGGGTGGGTGCTTTCTACTCACAATTTAATTTCACTCTCGTCTGAGTGTACCAGAGCGCAGAATAATGAATTTACGAGCGCTCAACACCTGTTTAATATGTCAGTTGTCAGTAAACGTGGGCAAAAAAAGCTTCATTAAATTGTTGCCAGCAGCACAGTTACAGTCACCAACGCTCTGGATAACATGAAAACTGCCTAACCAGCTCTGCTAGGGTGAGTAAAATGGTCAGAGTGGTCGCATTTGAGTCTGGAAGTAGCTAGCAAGCTCACTCTGGCACTCCACATTGAATTTAAGAACACATCCGAAGTCATAAAATGTCTAACTATTCATTTGTTTTGCTAACTAGCTTCCAGAAGGTTGCATAGCAACAGCATCAACTTCCGGTAGAAAGGCGAGGAGCTAGTACGCTCAACTGAAAGCATACTGTTTGTTTACAGTATACTAAAATGAACTAATAGTACATAGTATATACATAGTATATACTGTGACGACCCTCCCACTATGTCTGCCGAATTCTTTCTCTTTGCTCTTGTTTTCCTTAATAGGAAGTCGGTGGGCGGAGCCGGGAGGGTCGTCAGAGAAATGGGACACACCTGGGCTCGGGTGTGTCCCAGGATAAACACACCTCTTCCCCATTCATTGGGGAGACTCTCTCCATGCAGACACAGACAGATTTTGGTTGTGGCATTGTTGTTGCTATTTGGTTTGTTTGTGTTGGCACCTTTCAACACCCCTCATTATCACATGTATACACGCAACCACTCACTTACAGTACTGACTAAACACACACCATTGTTAATTGTATTTAATTTACTTCAGTTAATAAATATTTTGTTATTATTATCTCCACGTTGTCTCCCTTTTTGTTACGGGCTTTGAGCCGGATCGTGACAATATACTCATTAACTTCATGGTGACTGGGGGGCAGTATTGAGTAGCTTGGATGACTAAGGTGCCTAGAGTAAACTGCCTGCTACTCAGCCATAAAAGCTAGAATATGCATATAATATATATTTGGATAGAAAACACTCTGAAGTTTCTAAAACTGTTTGAATGATGTCTGTGAGTATAACAGAACTCATATGGCAGGCGAAAACCTGAGAAAATCCAACCAGGAAGTGGGAAATCTGAGGTTTGTAGGTTTTCAACTCATAGCCTATTGAAAATACAGTGGGATATTGGTAATGTTGCACTTCCTAAGGCTTCCACTAGATGTCAACAGTCTTTAGAACCTTTTTTGATGCTTCTACTGTGAAGTGGGGCCGAATGAGAGGGGATTGAGCCAGGTGTCTGGCAGAGTTCCACGAGCTCGTGACGCACGGTGAAAAGTTAGCTCACGTTCCATTGCTTTTCTACAGACAAAGGAATTCTCCAGTTGGAACATTATTGAAGATTTATGATAAAAACATCCGAAAGATTGATTCTATACTTCGTTTGACATGTTTCTACGACCTGTAATATAACTTTTTGGACTTTTCGTCCGACCTTTCGCCTGGACCTGCACGCGCGTTTGGATTTGTTAACCAAACGCCCTAACAAAATGAGCTATTTGGACATAAATTATGAACTTTATCGAACAAATCAAACATTTATTGTGGAACTGGGATTTTTGGGAGTGCATTCTGATGAGGATCATCAAAGGTAGTTGAATGTTTATAATGTAATTTCTGACTTCTGTTGACTGCACAATATGGAGTATATATTTTTGGCTTGTTTGGTCTCTGAGCGCCGTACTCAGATTATTGCATGGTATGCTTTTTCCGTAAGGTTCTTTTGAAATCTGACACAGCGGTTGCATTAAGGAGAAGTTTATCTAAAGTTCCATGTATATTAGTTTTATCTTTTATCAATGTTTATTATGAGTATTTCTGTAAATTGATGTGGCTCTCTGCAAAATCACCGCATGTTTTGGAACTACTGAACATAACACGCCAATGTCAAATTAGATTTTTGGATATAAATATGCACTTTATCGAACAAAACATACATGTATTGTGTAACAAAGTCCTATGAGTGTCATCTGATGAAGATCATCAATGGTTAGTGATTAATCTATATCTCTGCTTTTTGTGACTCCTCTCTTTGGCTGGAAAAATGGCGGTGTTTTTCTGTGACTTGGTGGTGACCTAACATAATCGTTTGTGGTGCTTTCGCTGTAAAGCCTTTTTGAAATCAGACACTGTGGTTGGATTAACGAGAATTTTATCTTTACAATGGTGTAAAATACTTGTATGCTTGAGCAATTTTAATTATGAGATTTTTGTTGTTTTGAATTTGGCGCCCTGCACTTTCACTGGCTGTTGGCGGGGTGGAACGCTACCGTCCCGAATATCCCAGAGAGGTTAAGTATGCAGTATGTTAGTATTGGTATTCACAGGGCTTTTGCCGCCACCCAGCAGAGCCGTGACATCACACTCCAGACCGGACACTGGGGGACTGACTAATGCATAGCTTATTGTCACGAGAATTTTCAATCCCAATGATGATAACTAAACAATTATTGAAGCTTTGACCAATCCCCGGGATTTGTAAGATGCTGGGTTTAATAATAATTAGGCAAAAACTCAGCTTCTGCACAAGGTTGGTTCTTTATTCAAGAGAACGTTCTAAAGTCAAAAAATGCCAAGACATGTCATTTTATAACTCCCACCCCCCTACCTACTTACATGCACACACAGACACACAAACAGTAGGGGGATTACACGCACACACAGACACACAAACAGTGGGTGGGATGTATCTTTCCCCACAGTCCTCATTCCTCGTTTATCACTACCAAGCTGGCAGTTCCATACCGTTCCCTTCCTTTTCACAGGACTCCTTTTCCTGTCATAAATTTTTCACCCTTTTAACCAGGTCAGGTCATGTATAATTGTCCTCTGTGTTTTCTTAGACACACAAACACATTTCTCTCCCTTACTTGTCTCAACCAAACCTTGTTGGATTTTAGTCTAATTATTCTTAATACATTTTACATAGTCTAATAATTACATTAGTCTAATTATTCTTATACATGTTACATAATCTAATAATTACATTTCAGGGTGGAATTCTTTAGTCATTACCTTAAACATATAAATTCCCTTATCAATCCACCCTTTGACTAAATATTACACACTGATACGTCAACCGTCATATGGAATCATAAATGTTACACAAAAGCAAACAAAACCAATACATGTATTTACATCTGATACCCATCAATGACTGTTCTAGGCCTATATCCAATTATAACTCTTCTTTTTAGGATTTTCATTATAATATTCATTAATTGAACAGGCTGCCTGGGCTACTCGTGGTTGAAGGAAACGGAACCATCTACTAGGCCTGGAGGCATGAAGTAGTCATCCCACTGGTCGGAGCTCGGAATCTGTCCATACCTCATCATTTGTTGCGTCATCGATCTCTCTAGAGTCCTGGTGATTAAACCTCTCACATATGGGATCAAACAGCATCCACACAACACCAACACACTCATACAGGTGAAAGCAGCCCACAATACAGTAATTACAACATTTTTCCAATTTCCAAACATACTATCAGACCACCCAGTCGTGGAGGTATCCACCGCAGAGTTCACTACTAATTTATGAGCTAATGTGGTTAAACCGGCCAGGGCCTTGGTCACAGATCCATTTGGAGCTGTGTTATTAGGAATAAATGTACAACAATGAACCCCAATCATTCTACATACCCGGCCCTTTTCTGCCAATAACATATCGAGAGCCAACCTATTTTTCCAGGTCAGGATGTGGATAATTGGTCAGAGAACCCCTTTACTGCATCCCTGGTTTCATTCATGAATCTCTGTTGATTATAATAGATGTAATTAATCCAATCCACATTTTTATTTATTGTCAACCACCAAAAGAACGTAGTGGTAAAGTCTTCACCTATTTGATTCATAGCTTTGTATTAATCTGTAACTTCCATGGGGATGCCAATAGCATCCATCTAGACAAAGCTACTCCCATCCTGGTCTAAACTCCTCCTGTGCCTTCTTTAGCCTCCTATAACTGACCTCTGATGACTAACTCGAACTGGTTGGACCAATAACACCAGGGCGCAAGTTCCTAACCACCCTTTTGGTAGTGTCTATCGTATGCATCCTTTGCTGGTACAAGCCCACCATAAATCAGTTATAGGTGCTGTGAGGTTAAGTGATTGCCTTACAGCCATTAAATAGTCAGTCACAATAACGATTGCCTTACAGCCATTAAAATCACCTAAGTTCTCGGTGCCCTTCTTGTATCTATAACACTGGTACTCATCAGGAGTTAAAGTGAACCGAAGTGAGTTGGCCAAGTACTTCAATCAAGCCAACCCAATCCCTGTGAAGTTATTTGCTTTCTGAGGAAATTGTTTAATGTTTATCTTAGATCCTACATCTTGACCTTCTTTGTCTCCTTATTCTGTAAGTCACTCATCCTTGATGGTCAGTATTTTATATTGTTTGTCTTTTACTTCTTATCAATGACAACAGCGTCCTATAATTAGTACCGGAAGGTGGTGGATCTGAATGTATCAGAAACATTACCAAGACTATGATGCAGCTCAGAGTCCCTAATATTCCCCAAAACCGCCAACCCTCTCCTGCCCTTAGTCCGTCTGCTAGGTACCACCCCATACTCACACTTCTAGGAGCACACACAGTGATGAACGGTCGGGATAGGGAATCTTGGTTAAGGAGGTAATCCCCGGACCCTGTTGGTTCTCGGTTCTTCTCCTAACTCTGTGTGTGATCAGCAGTGCTTATATGTGTACATACCTTTTTGCAGTGGGCAAAGGCAGTGGTTAACAGAACCTGGTATGGTTCTTCCCAACGGGTCTGCTTCCAGTCTTTTTTCCTCAGGGACTGAATCCACACCCAGTCTCCTGGTTGGATTGAGTGAATCACCTTCTCCTGTAATTCACCTGTTGGACACAAAATGTTGGACATACGGGTTTGGTTAACAAACAGTCTTCTAATGTGTTCTGCTAGTATATCTTCAACTTCTATGTCTGCCTGTTCTGTTCTCCCTAACTCTGGCATTCTACATGGTCTACCTGATTAGCTGAAATGTAATCCATTGTTTAACCTCTAGTGACACCCCATCCCGTGAACGGGACCGTTGTCATCATCTGACACTAATTAGCATAACGCAACGGACATAAATCTTCCTAGAAAATATTCCTATTCATGAAAATCACAAGTGAAATATATTGGAACACAGCTTAGCCTTTTGTTAATCACCCTGTCATCTCAGATTTTCAAAATATGCTTTACAGCCAAAGCTAGACAAGCATTTGTGTAAGTTTATCGATAGACTAGCATAGCATTATGCCTTGCTAGCAGCAGGCAACCTTGTCACGAAAATCAGAAAAGAAATCAAATGAAATAGTTTACCTTTGATGAACTTCGGATGTTTTCACTCACGAGACTCCCAGGTAGATAGCCAAAGTTCATTTTTCCCCCAAATATTATTTTTGTAGGCGAAATAGCTCCGTTTGTTCTTCACGTTTTACTGAGAAATCGACCGGAAATTGTGGTCACGACAACGCCAAAAAATATTCCAAATTAGCTCCATAATATCAACAGAAACATGGCAAACATTGTTAATAATCAATCCTCAAGGTGTTTTTCAAATATCTATTTGATTATATATCAACCGGGACAATTGGTTTCTCAGTAGAAGCGATTGGAATAATGGCTACCTCTGTATTTTACGCAAGAATTTCTCTGGGAGCATCAGGTGACCACTTGCGCAATGAAGCCGCCTACGGGTATTCTTCAACATAAATGCGTAAAACTACGTCACAATGCTGTAAACACCTTGGGGAATACGTAGAAAGCGTAATCTGGTTGATAGGGCATTCACAGCTCAATAGGGACGCATCGGAACGCAGGGCTTTCAAAAGATGAGTCACTTCCGGATTGGATTTTTCTCAGGCTTTCGCCTGTAACATCAGTTCTGTTATACTCACAGACAATATTTTTTACAGTTTTGGAAACTTTAGAGTGTTTTCTATCTCCTAAACTGTCAATTAAATGCATATTCTAGCATCTTGTCCTGACAAAATATCCCGTTTAATTTGGGAACGTTATTTTTCCAAAAATGAAAATACTGCCCCCTAGTACCAACAGGTTAAAGAAATAGATCCTAGTAAACCAACTCTAGGGATAATATCTGGACCAAATATTTTAGCTACCATAATCGTGTCCGCCAAGTAAGTTGGAAATACTTTTACCCATTTGCTATATTTATCTATTCTAAAAATATATATAATTTTAAGTAGTTCGTTATCCCATAGGCCACAAAGTCTTTCCTAACCTGCAGTGTTTCCTAACCTGCTCTACCACCCGCTCTAAAGTCTTTCCAAGTCGTTCGTTATCCCATAGGCCACAAAGTCTTTATTAACCTGCAGTGTTTCCTAACCTGCTCTACCACCTTCTCTAAAGTCTTTCCTAACCTGCTCTACCATCCTTCCTCCCTGTTTACACATGGCTCTGCCCATGTGTCAATATTGCTGCATATCTAAACAGTGACTTAGGTAGGCTGATACTATCTGATCCTTTATTATGAGCCTCACACTTACAAACAGCTTAATTTTCTGGCAAAAGTACAGCATCTAATAGATTCAAAATCAACTGAGCATGTGTAATAGGTTTCCCAGAGGTATTTACTATACCTCTGTGGCAGTATTCTTAACTGCGGCTGCTTTCTTTGCCAAAACCTTGGAGAATTGCATTGTGCATCTCTTTCTCTAATTACACCCCCCTCTACCAAGTCCTCAAAGGTGGGAGTAATCTCTTATAGCCTCAGGCTTTCTGTGGGGGTGACGGCCACATTCAACAGAGTCATTGTATCTCTTCTCAACAGATTAACTGGACATAACCTGGAGTTAAGGACTGGAATGCATGCCTGCCCTCCCGACATCTCTTGTTTTATAACCAATGGAGCAGACAGTTTCTCTACTGTCTGATGTCCGGAAGCTGAACGACCAAAATCAACAACCAAAACCCCATTTATTAATACTCCTTCAGGCTTAAAATATGTCCTAAATACTTAATATAAGTCTACCATAATTAAAACGTATTCTTATTAACTGTATAACCTTATTCAATTAAAAAAAATGTAATATTATCATATCAATTTTACTGCCTTCGTTGTGTTAAATTTCACACAAAAATATCATGTTGCGATAAATTTCACACAAATATATAATCTATATACAACAATAGCTAACTACCTAAGGAAAAATACAACTTAGCTAGGTAATTTATAAAAATACTACTACAGGTCAAAAGATAAAATACAATTTCAAATAACATAATCAGATCAAAACCACTACACTGAAACACTCCACAAAGAAAAATTATTGTACCCTTATGGTCATAGGGAGATAGACTTAAAGAAGCCTATCCTTAGTCAAAGGCTATGCCCTTTCTTTCTTCTCATTGGATAAAATTACAAATATGTCTAAGAACTTTAAACTCCATCATAATTATCAATTACACAAATGACCTTAAAATCAGTATTACAAATGACCTTAAATTCATTATCCAAATGGCTTTCCAATGAGGCTGATCAAACCACAAAGGAAAGTCATGATAGAGGTCATAAGTCATACCACCCCTTCAAAGAAGTGTTTGTTACTATATTAGACAAATTAAAGAAAAACCGTCAAACATTTTCTACATGTTGTATCCCAGGTTCCCAGAACTCACGTGTTCACGAATTCACATTACATCAACTGACAACGTACTACATCGAAATCGCCTCGCTATTATTTTGAATTAATTAGTCTTTCAATTTAACCTAAACAAGCTATTAAAACGTTCAGTCTATATTTTAAACAAACACTAGCGAACGTATCTTTCCAGGCCAAACATACCAATAGTTGAATTACAATCAGAAACCCAGATTTTAGTCCATTGATGCATAGACTGGGAAACGAACCTGAGCCTCTCGTGTGGCAGCTATTGAAATGACAAAAACTCCCCACAAATTACCCTATTTATAATTGTCTATAGTCGTAAAATCAGACACGCACTACCGAGACAATTCCCAGAAAATAGCCCTAATTTAAAGGTCCAAGCATTTCTCTGGCGATGTTTCTCATTACTCTCGCTCTCGTTGTTTCTGTCTCTCTCTTTCTCTCCTGATTGTTGCGCCTGTCCTTCCCCTTATGTTTGCAGTTTCGGTGGTTGTGTCCTACTCGGTCACAATGTTTACAGGGAGCCTTACACTCCCGGGCGAAATATCCTGTCTTATCGCAATTGAAACACTAAATTATCGTCTGATCCTGTCCATTTTTCCCTTCTCTCTTAGGTCCCTTTCCTTAAAGCCTCCTTTATGCTTATCTACAATTACCCCGATAGTTACTATTAGCTGCTCTGCTCCTTTCTGTTCTTTCTTTTTACAGTCTCTGTGATCATGGCCTACTTTACTGCAGTGTTTACACGGCGCCTCACAATCTCTTGCAAAATGACCCGGTTTGTTACAGTTAAAGCATCTATCTCCCCCTTTCTCTTGACTGTCTCTATCCAGACTCTGGTTATGGGAATCGAGTCTACTGAGGGCTCTAGGTCGTGCAGCCCATGAACGCACTCTCTTCCCTTTTTTCGTCCTCTATCCACTTTTCTCGATTTTCTCCCTTTCTCTACCTCTATCCACTTTCTCAATAAGGTTGCTAAATCCTGTTCTCCTCTCTGTGGCTCTTCCTCCCTCCCTCCCTCGGCTCCCTGAGGACCAGCATATGGGGGAGGTGGTAACGGGACGGGCGGTGGCTGCCTCCGTCTCACCACCACCACCTCGTCGTCTGGATTTTCCCTCCACGCCTGGTCTAACAGGGAGGGGTATAATTTGGGTTTAGGTGGTGTCTCTATGGGAGCCGTGGGAGTCCTTCCTGTCTGCTCCTGGCTACCTACTCCTTCCTCCTTAGTGGCTACCTTTTTCTTTGCCCCCTCGACTCTCTTCCTAGCTTCAGTCAGCAACACCCTGGCGGTGTCAAGCCCTTCTGCCGGTTGCTTCTCTGCCTTCTCCCCACATCCCTTATGTATCCGTTTAATCATTAATTCTAGTTTTTCTATATTTAAACGTACATCAAATTCGTACTTCTTTCTCCATTTCGGGCCAAAATAAATGTTTCCTTGGCCTCCACATAGCTCTCATCTCCGGTTAATTCCGGAATCCCCTTAGAGGATTTACTACCTATGTTTATTCAATTATTATTGTTGTTATTATGCTTCTCACAATCTTTGTGTGTTTCTCTATAAATCTGTTATTATCCTTAATCTATGGGTGTGTACTTTTACTTTCTATGATTAGAAATACAGGTACCTCCCGTTAATTTCCTCTAGGATCTTAGAATAATTATTTGTATGACTTTTGATAGATTATTAGGTCTCACACGTATACAACACCAGAACTCTTACGTTCAATAAGCTATTTCCCAGGGGTTGTAAGGCCCTGGTTAACAGCCCATTTAACCGTTATTTCTTATGACTTTCAACTGGTTAATATATCTTAGACGCAAGTAATTATCTTCTTATCCTCGTTGAAAACTGTCTATGTGTGTGCTTTTTATTTTCTAACTCAATTACTATAGTTATTTCCCAATGTGTATTCTCTCTCTGTGTGTGTACCTCCTTTCATGGAATAATCAGACCTCTTTTGCGCCCTTCCGGTAGATCTCGACTATCCCTACCAGAACTCTTACATTCGTTCGCAGCCTAATATATATTTTGACCAGGTTTCCTCTTAGTTCTCAATATTAGCTAGTTTAAATCGACAGTGGCCACAGATGCCTAGGGTCATTAAGGACCCCTTCCCAAAACTATTATGTCTGTATTAAAAATATATCTGACCATTTCATATATATTTTTATGTAACCTTTATTTAACTTGGGAAGTCAGTTTCGTATTTACAATGACGGCCTACCCCGGCCAAACCCTAACGGCGCTAGGCAAATTGTGCGCAGCCATATGGGACTCCCAATCACAGCCGGTTGTGAACCAGGGTCTGTAGTGACGCCTCTAGCACTGAGATGCAGTGCCTTAGACCGCTGCGTCACTCAGTATAATTGCATACCATGATTGCATTTTGCAACCCCGCTCCCACCGTTGCCCCAAAATTAATGGTTTTGACCACTAAAGTCTTGCATCACTACACGCGTCGCTGCATTGATTGGTGCAGCTAGAAACCACAAGTGTCTATCCTGTACTGAAAATTCAAGGAACTTGTCTATTTTGTTGCGCTGTTACATTTGTATTATTGTTTTGTGTCTGATGCCCTCAGGGCGATACATTATTTGTGACAGGCTACGATGACTTTGCTCATGATGCACATCATTTCACTTCCCCTGTGAGAACCATGTGCACAGGCTGACTTGGCTTTGTACCGCAACGGTACAAATACCCCTCCCTGTGTCCACTACAATGTAGAAAAATGCATGTCTCCTATGGAAGATGTCAAAACTTGAGCTAACAATAGAAACCAATATCTTTGACATGTGTGGCGAAGTTTTCCCTAAATGCTTATGACAAATCCAGCTCCATAACCAGAATAACCTGGCTAATATTTTGAATACGGTGTGGTAATTTATTTTTTTTGTAAGTGATAATATATCCTCCAAACACCAGCTTCGAGGGCATTACTTTTATACAATGGGTTACCAACATATTAAAATAATGATTGACACTTTAATTAAAATATTATTTTAATTTATTCATACTATTTCATCCTCCACAAGATATAGTCCAGATTCAAAACTAGGGTTGCTAACCAAGCCAGCTGATCGTTCGTTCTATTGGCTCAGTTGTCAGAGACGCGACCCAGTCATTCAGTCTAAATGTTCCATGCCATACTGGCTGGCAACGTTCTTATCCTTTGCTTGCTAGCTAGCCAACTATGGCTAACTTAGTCACATCAAAAAGTGCAGTCAGAATAACAGCAAAGTAGCTGCATTTGGATTTGTTTAAACTGTTTTCTAGTGACCTTTATTTGGATATATCCATAACAATGAGCCAATGAGGTGCGATTTCCCTTGTCAGGACACTGTTCAGAGGAGCTAGCCAATAACACTGCTAACACAATCACTAAAAATTGAAGCTGTATAAACTAGCTGCACTTCATTTCTTTCATTGCCATTTCTTTGCATATATCCATAAAAATAATGCCAAATAATTCATGATTTCGACTGTCTGAGAAATGTCGGTCTCATCCCGACTCCCATGATGTTCATTACTATGGGACAGCTGGAGATCGAATTTGAATATTTAAACAATGTTGCAAATGTCAGGGAGACACAGCAAGGTTTAAACAAATCTCTGCTGTTGAAAACTAAATGTTAATCTAAAATAAATAGATAATGTCGAGATGCTTTTTATAGTGGGGATCTGGCCGTGCTGATGAGAATGGATTGCGCAGTCAGATGGAACAGAGTAAATAGGCATTTTAACTAATTGATTTTGCAAGTGGTAACTTGTGGAATAAACACCAGCTGAGATGCCGTTTTAACCAATCAGCATTAGACCCACCCATTGTTTAACAGATAACATTAGCTAGCTTGATAAAGTTAGCAAGATAGCTAACACTTGACAGCTGTCAGTTCCTTATTTGTTGATTTATTTCACCATTTTCTTTCCCACCCCTAATTCATGAATATGTACAGTGGGGAGAACAAGTATTTGATACAGTGGCGATTTTGAAGGTTTTCCTACTTACAAAGCATGTAGAGGTCTAATTTTTATTATAGGTACACTTCAACTGTGAGAGACGGAATCTAAAACAAAAATCCAGAAAATCACATTGAATGATTAAGTAATTAATTTGCATTTTGTTGCATGCCATAAGTATTTGATCACCTACCTGTTAGGGTCTCTTTAAGAATCCCTCCTGTTCTCCACTCATTACCTGTATTAACTGCACCTGTTTGAACTTGTTACTTGTATAAAGGACACCTGTCCACACACTCAAACAGACTCCAACCTCTCCACAATGGCCAAGACAAGAGAGCTGTGTAAAAGGACATCAGGGATAAATTGTAGACCTGCACAAGGCTGGGATGGCTTGGTGAGAAGGCAACAACTGTTTTGCAATTATTCAAGTTCAAGATGACGGTCAATCACCCTCGGTCTGGGGCTCCATGTAAGATCTCACCTCGTGGGGCATCAATGATCATGAGGAAGGTGAGGGATCAGCCCAGAACTACACAGAAGGACCTGGTCAATGACCTGAAGAGAGCTGGGACCACAGTCTCAAAGAAAACCATTAGTAACACACTACGCCATCATGGATTAAAATCCTGCAGCGCACGCAAGGTCCCCCTGCTCAAGCCAGCGCATGTCCAAGCCCGTCTGAAATTAGCCAATGACCATTTGGATGATCCAGAGGAGGAATGGGAGGTCATGTGGTCTGATGAGACAAAAAGAGAGCTTTTTGGTCTAAACTCCACTCGCCGTGTTTGGAGGAAGTAGAAGGATGAGTACAACCCCAAGAACACCATCCCAACTGTGAAGCATGGAGGTGGAAACATCATTCTTTGGGGATGCTTTTCTGCAAAGGGGACAGGACGACTGCACTGTATTGAGGGGAGGATGGATGGGGCCATGTATCGCAAGATCTTGGCCAACAACCTCCTTCCCTCAGTAAGAGCATTGAAGATGGGTCGTGGTTGGATCTTCCAGCATGACAACGACCCAAAACACACAGCCAGGGCAAGTAAGGAGTGGCGCCGTAAGAAGCATCTCAAGGTCCTGGAGTGGCCTAGCTAGCCTCCAGACCTGAACCCAATAGAAAAATCGGTGGAGGGAGCTGAAAGTCCATATTGCCCAGCGACAGCCCCGAAACCTGAAGGATCTGGAGAAGGTCTGTATGGAGGAGTGGGCCAAAATCCCTGCTGCAGTGTGTGCAAACCTGGTCAAGAACTACAGGAAACGTATGATCTCTAATTGCAAACAAAGGTTTCTGTGCAAATATTAAGTCCTGCTTTTCTGATGTATCAAATACTTATGTCATGTAATAAATTGCAAATTAAATACTTAAAAATCATACATGATTTTCTGGATTTTTGTTTTAGATTCCGTCTCTCACAGTTGAAGTGTACCTGTGATAAAAATTACAGACCTCTACATGCTTTGTAAATAGGAAAACCTGCAAAATCAGCAGTGTATCAAATACTCTCCACACTGTATAAGTGGCATTCAGGATTAGACCCACCCGCTGTATAAAAGATAACAGCTAGTAAGATATTCCGAGTGTGGAACCTAAACAAGCATTTCCACTCTAGGGCAGGAATTACGTCAAAATGGGGGAGGCATTTGCTTCTGGTGGGCAACTTTAAAATTTCTAATAAGCATCACTGATAGATTGAATATTTGTCTTTGAGATCCCCATTACTCTTCCTGGGGTCCAAACCGTTAAATCACATAAAACAATAGAACATACAAGACATCATTATATTAAATGTACAGTATAAAATCCACAATATTACAATGTGTGTAAAGTGAGTGCGTGTGCGCATGTGAGTGTTTGTCTCCCAACAGTCCACGTTGTGCCAGGAGGTGTTATCAGTTTTTTTTAAATCTGATTTTACTGCACACTTGAGTTACTTGTTGTGGAAGACAGATCCATGACTACATGGAACTATGTAGTAAGTGCTGTGTTTCCCAGAATCTGGGGGACTGTGGAAACCTCTGGTGGCATGTCTAGTAACATGTACATTATTTTCATGATGTATGACCGCATTTCCTTCTGCAAAATAAAATATTCACAACCATAGTTTTGGCAAGATAACACAGACCAAGCTGAGATGTGTAAATATTAGGTCAAGAACCAACTGCCATGACCCAAATCACAGCATAATGTAACAGTAAATATAGATACTAGTTCAGTATCAAGAGTAAAGCATGGCCAAAGACAGGATGCCGGTTCATGTTAAAATGATTGCTGTTTAATTGATTAACTTAATGTACAAACAAGTGCTAAAAATATTTTTCATAACTGGCTAACCACAACATAACAGTTGTGGTCCCACACTGAATTTAACAGATTACAGACACACCGACACCAAAGACAGCGTATAGGAAGCGTGATTAAAATAAAGATACTGTTCCAGCTTTAGCAGCGACTGCATTCCCAGTAAACGCTGCATGTCAACCAATCAGAAAGTACCTTTACATTGTGCAATCTGTAATGCTTCAGCAATACAGATTGAATAGAGCCACTACAGAATACTTCAAAACACATGAATACATATTACTCTGTTGGAAATAGTGGTTTCAAAGATCAAGTGAAAGACGACATTCTGGAACATGTATTTTCATTCCATTTTGAAAACATGGCAAGTGGGGTTGTCTTGTTTGGATATGTTGAACACCGCTCTGCTTAGTAGGGTACATTGATCAGAATAAAGCAAAGTCACTGTAGGCTATACAATAGACATCAAACTCCAAAATATTCTTCATTACAAGGCATAGTGAAGAATCCAGAGCACATTGAGCATTCAAAATGCACTAAGCTGAGCCTGATATTACAGAGAGCTGCAGGTTTCTTTCCTATAGAACACCATGACCCAGATAGTCTTGCACTGTGGTTAACGTCACTATGTACATTTACTCAAGGCAGTAATTAAACTGTTGGGTATGGTGGATGTTATATTACAAGTGGTTGAATAGCAGATCTCCAATACATTTGCGCAATCTGCTTAAATCAGTTCCCAGTTATTCTTACACATGCAATGTGAGCCAATTACACACAAATCCAGAACAGTTTAGAGGGAAAATGTGTCACATAAACATGACTCATCTCTGAAAATAGACATAACATTGTAAGCATGTATTTTCCCCATTTAACTTCATTAAAACTAGATGCATTTACATTCTTTTAAATAAATATTTCATTGTCTTCTCTACAATATAACTCCAACACAATATAAATAGGCTATAAGTGCAAATAAAGATTCCAAAGCTGGATCATGAGTCCTTGATCACTCAAAGAACTAGCACACTTTACAAAATAAGTATACTACATCAATTCCATGGTCTCCTTATAAAACCAACCTTTTTAAATGAACCTGACATTTACACAATTAAAGACCAAGGCCAATGATTAGAGCTAAAGTTAGTGAGCGCCCATTGATTCTCCGAACCCGATGTTGTTCATGAACTCCAGATTACATTCAACACATCTGCAACCTAGTCTATGAAACCAGTGTTGACCTTTGGTGGTACGACTTTATCAAGACATTGGTGTCAAACTGCATGATATATTGTGAGTTTTTTTTTTATATTGCAAAGGATATGATTTCCTTAAATCTTATTTCAGAGGGGGTAAAACTGGCTTTGTGATGCATGGTCGCTCTAAAGAGCAGCTTCCATACATATGTGGGACTTTTAACATCAGAATGTAGGCAATGAGATGAGGCAGGCTTAGATTAAGAAAAAGTGATATGTGAAGTACACTGGAAACATGAAGTTATTAACTAATCAAGTAAGGCCACTCCTCATGCACAAGCTTCCAAATGGGAGAGAACCAATACATTGGTCATGAGGTTCCTAATCATCACATAATAAAGCTTCCTTTGAAAGGATATGAATCATTCCCGGTAATTGGGAAGGGCTGCTGCATTCATAAGCGGGAGGGTAGTAGATGATTCGGAGGCACCGTCACAGCAGCCAGTTCTCTGTGACTCCTTTCTCAATGAAGCAGGAGACGACTAAGGCAAATTAGGCTACTTGGCACTAAAAACAAAAACAAAACATCAAAATAAAATTGTTAGACAACTCCTGAAAAAATATTTATTTATATACTGATAATAACTATCTACCCAGCTAAACAAAAACCAACATGGACCTGTGGAACACAAACTGGATAAAATCTGTTGGACTTTGACACATATCACTGAACAGCTGCCACATGTCAGCTTGAAACAAAGTTTGAGATCATTATGTTTCAGTTCAAGGTTCATGCTCACCCTTCAAAAAAACTAAACATTTTGCATTTCACTGCCAATTCATTCTCAAATCACATTCCACCAACCTTTTCTTATTAAATAAAAACTGTGTGCTCAGAAGCCTTCTTACCATGGCAGAGGATGCTACAACTCATTATCTTCAGAGTTTTTAGTGGCCACATTTGATGAGTAGCCACCTCGAGAGCTGTAACCCAGAAGTCGAGCACCGGTCATCATCCGCCATTTCTCAACCTTAGAAAACCGCCACCATTGCCCACCACCTAAGTGACTACCCCTCTAGACCTCTTCAATGACACACACCAACCAGCTCAATGCTAAAAGAGCAATACACTTCTGACATGGCCATTGTCTTCACTTTGCTCCACTACTGTGACTGGTGTATTGATATCAAAACACCAGAAAGCTTTACAAACGTAAATTATGCAGCTTTGGCAGAAACCGGCATCAGTGGTAACAGTGCAAGAACACATGCAACTGAGCTCCAAACATTTATGAAGAAAAGAGGGAGGAGCCATGACAAAGCAAGCTTTGGTTGGATGTTAGTTAATGAAATGAGAACTTCTTACCTTTGTTTAACTTTGTAGACTGCAAATACTGCACCAAAAATAATGGCTAGAAAGAAAAATAAATATGAACCCATAAGGTATTATTCTGTTTAACATCAGAGGCAGTTCCTTTTTACTTGGCATACATTTTAAAACCAAAACATTCCTGCTCCTTTTCCCTTATTGTGAATATAATGAAAAAATAATATTGGTATGCCAGTAACAATAGCAAATTATTATTAAATAACTCAGACTGCACAAGAAACATAAAGTCTATACATTTGTGAGTATGTTAGACAATTATTTAATAGTACAGCAACTAGTACACAATAGTTGAACGATAACTTGATTTGAAAAGAAAGTTGCCAATCCAATGAAACTCTTCAGAAGAATAGTTCTGCGAATTTGACCAAATTCCCACTTATTAGCATGACGCTAATGTTAGACTGTAATAGAGTACAGTATCTTCCTTGATTGATGTTGTTATCCACATAGCATGTCATTCAAAAATAACATCTGCTGCAACTTACCAAGTCCACCTACAACACAGCCTGCTATTACCCCAGTGTTGTCTGTAAATAAATAAGCATACACAGAAGGAAGGTGACATGAATTTGCAGTGAAGATGACTCATCAATAGTCTAAATACTGCTTGAACCATCAAAACATTCCATCCTGTTGTGCAACAATCGATAGATAACATTAGGGATGGGCAGGGTTATTCAAATATGAATAGAGTTGTAGATATTGGACAGTGAGCTCTGAAAAATAACCTCAATTAGTCAAGCTACTTTAGCTAGCTAGCTTAACCACAATTTGATGCAGTCAAGGCACTATCAGATGGTATGATAACTTAAGGCAGCAACAAGTTTGTCGAACTAGCGCGAGTCGGTTTGGCTACTTTCTCGGTCTTGCTCTCCCCTCTGTGCCACACAGACGGTCAGATCGCAGCACACAGGCTCTCTCTCGTCATGCGAGCATTGAAGTAAACAGAAATAACACCAACATTTTCTTTAAAACATCTATTTCGACTCTCCGGATATCTGAAAATATGATATTATTTGAATACTGAAATAATTTCAAATGCCCATCCTTACATCACCAACCGACTGCATTGTCGGGGGCTCATAAGTAAGCATTTCACTGTTGTATTCGGCACATGTGACTAATAAAATGTTATTTGATTTAGATAGATGGCATCTGGGGCACAGCTTACTGTTGGCCTTTGGGGTTAGATCAGTGGGACGGGGTACACGATCTGTAACATAAAGAAGTGACATTGGGGTTAACACATACACTAATACAACATTCTGATGTTGGATAAAACAAATCAAAACAATGTAGTGAAAGAATGGAGGTGGTGTTAAGTGTTAGAGCTCGGCGATATGGGAAGAAAATATTCATATTGCGATACATTTCCTGAATTGATGCGATACACATTATGAACTTATTGTTCTATTGTTAAGTCTATATTTATTATCATCCTTTAAACTAAACTACCAGTGCGATGGTTGTAGCCATCAATTGTCCCATTAACAATCATCCATATTAGCAAAAATGTCATTTCACATTTCTGTAGTAGAGGCTACTTAACGTAATGAACGATATCAACAAAACGCGATATGGTCGCTGTAGAGAAGTTTATCATTCCAGCTCTAGTTAGTGGCATGGCATACTAGTCAACAAACTGGAGTTACATTTCAACACATTATTTCCGTGTTAGAGGCCATGAGCTCACATAGCTCAAGGTAGGATTCAGCCGTTTGTGAGGACAGAGTGAGGATAACTTCATGCATTTGATATGGGTTAAGATTTTCTCCATGACCACTTGACAGGTACATTGTTACATATATTCAGATCACAATCAATCCTTTGTTTCAGGTGAAGGAGAGTCTGATGGAGAAAAGACACCATAAACTACCACTGGATGCCGTCCAGATTACATTTGAATGTATAATTCAAGTGTCAATGGAAGTTTAGACAAATAACTAGGGGAATTTAGTGAGCATACTAGGCTGTGTATACCACACAGAACCAATGACGATTCTTCACCTCAGCCAGAGACTGACATTAACTTGGTGTTAAGGTCATTCAAAAGCCTCAGACTATTACCACAAAGGATCAAAGGTTAGGCTAATACAATGAGTTAATGTGTTCGGTGACAAAGTGTTGGCATAATATCTTCTCTCTGTCAACACTAAAACAAATATGTGAAGGTCATTCAGCTGTACAACAGGCACTCTGATTTCCTGTAGGCTAGGTAATGATAGGGGTCAGAAGCAAAGCCATCGCAAGCACACATACATACATACATACATATGTGGACACCGCTTCAAATGAATGGGTTAAAAGGTGCGTAAAAATCGAGAACACAGCCATGCAATCTCCATAGACAAACATTGGCAGTAGAATGGCTTACTGAATCACAAATGGCCATGATTGGGAGTCCCAGGGGGCCAGCATTGTCCGAGTTTGGCCGGTGCAGGCCGTCATTGTAAATAATTTGTTCTTAAATCGACTTGCCTAGTTAAATAAAAGGTTCAAATAAAATAAAATACTGAAGGAGCTCAGTAACTTTCTATGTGGCACCGTCATAGGCTGTTATTGTGAAGTGGAAACATCTAAGAGCAAAAAAAAAAAAAGTTCCAAAATGCCTCTGGAAGCCACGTCAGCTTCATGAAATGGGTTTCCATGGCCAAGAAGCCACACACAAGCCTAAGATCACCATGCGCAATGCCAAGCGTTGGCTGGAGTGATGTAAAGCTTGCCGCCATTGGACTCTGGTTCAGTGGCAACACGTTCTCTGGAGTGATGAAACATGCTTCACCATCTGGCAGTCTGACGGACAAATCTGGGTTTGACAGATGCCTGGAAAACACTACCTGCCCGAATGCATAGGGACAACTGTAACGTTTGGTGGAGGAGGAATAATGGTCTGGGGCTGTTTTTCATGGTTCGGGCTTAGTTCCAGTGAAGGGAAATCTTAACGCCACAGCATAAAATTACATTCTAGACGATTCTGTGCTTCCAACTTCTGTGGCAACCGTTTGGGCATGGACCTTTCCTGTTTCAGCATGACAATGCCCCTGTGTAAAGCACATTTTTTAAATGTATGGCACATGAGACACCCGTCTGATTCACGCCTGTCTGGATCCATTGCGGAGCCCGCAGGGAAGGCACACCAGTATCTCCAGTGGTACATTTACCGTTAATTACCATAATCTCTAATCGACAATGTTAATTTGGTTACGGTATTTTCAGTTAATGCATTCAAGAATATGCATATAATTGTCAGATTAGGATAGAAAACACTCTAAAGTTTCCAAAACTGTCAAAATATTGTCTGTGATATTATTATAATATATATATAAGTTTCTTATAATCAATCCTCAGGATAAAATATATATATATATTTTATCCTGAGGATTGATTATAAAAAACGTTTGACATGTTTCTGTGGACATTATGGATAGTATTTGGAATTCGTCTGCGTTGTCGTGACCGCTCTTTCCTGTGGATTTCTGAACATACCTTTGTTTGTTTATTTTTATATCCAAAATAACACGCCAATCTTTATGGATCAAAAGGAACATTTGTGTAACTGGGAGTCTCGTGAAAGGTAAACAATTAATTTGATTGCTTTTCTGATTTGTGACCAAACTACTTGATGCTAAGTGTACATAATGTTTTGTTGAGCGATCGATAAACTTACAAATGCTTGGATTGCTTTCACTGTAAAGCATATTTTCTAAATCTGACACGACAGGTGGATTAACAAAAGGCTAAGCTGTGTTTTTCTATATTGCACTTGTGATTTCATGAATATAAATATTTTCAGTAATATTCATTGAATGTGGCGCTATGCAATGTAGCGGTTGTTGATGACAATTATCCCGTTAACGGGATTGCAGCCATAACAAGTTAACAACAAGCTAAGCTGTGTTTTCCTATATTGCACTTGTGATTTCATGAAAATTAAATATGTTTAGTAATTTAATTTGATTTTGGCGCGCTGCAATTCAGCGGAGCGGGTGTTGATGAAAAAAATCCCACTAATGGGATGGGGTGCGTCAAGAAGTTAATGTCCCATTGGTAGTCTTCCCAGTAACTTGTCCATTTTATTGTCAAAAGATTGCATGTTTGCATGCAGAATTGAGGGGGTTTATTCAATAACCTCCGAATTTTCAGAAGTCAGCCTGCTCTCCGGCCTCTTTCTCCGCCTCTTCACACAGATCACTGGGGTCGGGGCCTGTTCCCGAGGAGCCACATATCCTCCGCCTCGGGCTCGTCAGAGCCATGAAAGAAAAATTATTATATTAGTCCATGGTGAGTAATCGCAGTCCTGATGTCTAGAAGTTATTTTCGGTCATAAGAGACTGTAGCGGCAACGTTATTATGTACAAAGAGTAAAAAAAATTATAAAAAGTTAAACGCAGATTAACTTCTTGCGACTAGGGGGCGATATTTAAATGTTTGGATGAAAAACGTTCCCGTTTTAAACAAGAAATTTTATCACAAAAAGATCCCCGACTATGCATATAATTGACAGCTTTGGATAGAAAACACTGACGTAACCAAAACTGCAAAGATAGTCTGTGAGTGCAACAGAACTGATGTTACAGGTGAAACCCAGATAAAAATCCAACCAGGAAGTGCTGTATTTTTTGAAACCGCCTCATGCCAATGACTCCTTATATGGCTGTGAATGAGCTACGAATGAGCTTACGTTTTCCACGTATTCCCCAAGGTGTCTACAGCATTGTGACGTCTTTTTACGCATTTCCGTTGAAGAATAGCCGTAAGGGACCATATTTAGCAAGTGGTCACATGGTGTCACCCGCAGAAAATCTTGCGTAAAATACTGAAGTAGCCATTTTTCCAATCGCTTCTTATGAGAAACCAATTGCCTCGACTGATATATTATCGAATATATATGTTAAAAACACCTTGAGGATTGATCCTAAACAACGTTTGCCGTGTTTGTCGATATTATGGAGCTAATTTGGAAAAAAGTTTGGCGTTGTAGTGGTAGCATTTTCCGGTCGATTTCTCAGCCAAGCATGATGAACAAACGGGAGCAATTTCGCCAACAAAAATATATATTTTTTGCTATCTAACTGGGAGTCTCCTGAGTGAAAACATCCGAAGTTCTTCAAAGGTAAATGATTTAATTTGGTTGCTTTTCTTATTTTCATGAAAATGTTGCCTGCTGCCAGCAGAGCCTAGCATAGCATTATGCCATGATATACTTACACAAATGCTTGTCTAGCGTTGGCTGTAACGCATATTTTGAAAATCTGAGATGACAGTGTGATTAACAAAAGGCTAAGCTTGTGTTTGAATAGATTTCATTTGCGGATCCGGGATTGCTAGTCGCAAAATGTTAAACAAAAAATAATTGGTTGTGGGCACGTAAAATGTCTGCCTTCTGCTTAGGCGCCATATTACAATCTTGTTAGTGCTAGTTTGACCACCTGAAGGCATCTTTGAGAAGCATTTGATAGCCTTCAACAGTAACTGTACTAGAGAATTTAAAACATTTTTAAGAACATAGTATATGGGACTGATTAAGAAATGTTGCTTAATTAATTTGATTAATATTATGGTGTTTCTATACCAAGAAAAACCCTTCAGGTTTCCGTTAAGATGGAACGGAAAATATGGTGTTGACGATCAGGAGTAGGCTACAGTACTGGCCTATTTAGTTAACTTCTTTGGGACTGGGGGGGTGGGGCAGTATTGACTAGCTTGGATAAAAAGGTGCCCAGAGTAAACTGCCTGCTACTCAGGCCTAAAAGCTAGAATATGCATATAATTAGTAGATTTGGATAGAAAACGCTCGGAAGATTCTAAAACTGTTTGAATGATGTCTGTGAGTATAACAGAACTCATGTGGCAGGCAAAAACCTGAGAAAAAAAATCCAACCAGGAAGTGGGGAAACCTGAGGTTTGTAGTTTAAGTCATTGCCTATCGAATATACAGTGTCTATGGGGTCATATTGCACTTCCTAAGGCTTCCACTAGATGTCAACAATCTTTAGAATCTTATTTGAGGCTTCTACTGTGAAATGGGGGTGAATGAGAGCTGATTCAACCAGTGGCATGAGCTGACCACGCGCACACACGTGAGAGCGACCTGCGTTCCCATTGCATTTCTGAAGACAAAGGAATTTTCCGGTTGGAACATTATTGAAGATTTATGTTAAAAACATCAGAAAGATTGATTCTATACATCGTTTGACATGTTTCTACGGGCTGTAATGGAACTTTTTGACTTTGTCTGGACCTAGTGATCGCGCCTCATGAATTTGGATTACTGGACTAAACGCGAACAAAAAGGAGGTATTTCGACATTTTTGTTGAAGATCAAAGGTAAGTGAATATTTATAATGCTATTTCTGACTTCTGTTGACTCCAACATGGCGGATATCTGTATGGCTTGTTGTGTCTGAGCGCTGTACTCAGATTATTGCACGGTGTGCTTTTTCCGTAAAGTGTTTTTGAAATCTGACACAGCGGTTGCATTAAGGAGAAGTGGATCTAAAATTCCATTCATAACACTTGTTATGAACACTTATGTTTTTCTGTAAATTGATGTGGCTCTCTGCAAAAATCACTGGATGTTTTGGAACTACTGAACATAATGCGCCAATGTTAACAGATTTTTGGATATAAATATGCACTGTATCGAACAAAACATACATGTATTGTGTAACATGAAGTCCTATGAGTGTCATCTGATGAAGATCAAAGGTTAGTGATTCATTTTCTCTATTTCTGCTTTTTGTGACTCCTCTCTTTGGCTGGAAAAATGGCTGTTTTTCTGTGACTAGGTGCTGACCTAACAATCGTTTGGTGTGCTTTCGTCATAGCCTTTTTGAAATCGGACACTGTGGCTGGATTTACAACAAGTGTATCTTTATAATGGTGTAAAATTATTGTATGTTTAAGGAATTTTAATTATGGGATTTCTGTTTTGAATTTGGTGCCCTGCAATTTCACTGGCTGTTGTCGAGGTGGGACGCTACTGTCCCACTTGTACCAAAGAGGTTAACACCCCCTATGACCTCGTTTCCACAGCAACCAGTGATCTGGGTCAACAGCATCAATGGGATCAACTTTTTTTCTACGACTACAAATCCTTTTCTTGTCGTCAAATCCCTGCCAAGTCAGGTAACCTAAGCGCTTCCAAATATGGAGTTGCAGGTTTGCTATATCTGTCATCTTTGTGCATCTCTTATGTGCAAATCTATATGGCAGTCATTTTACTTAAGGACCTTGGAAATGCAGTTATATATATATAAAAAAATATTGTAATATATCCATTTACAAATACAAAAAAGGTGTTTGTTTTTGGATAGTGAACTGCATTTGTGGATAGTGATTTACATTTGTGAATTGGTACTTATTTTGTACTGATCATGATACACAAATACAAAATGCATGCTGTGAGTTGATATCATGATATTGATGCCATACGCTCCTGTCAATCTTGAGTAACAACAAACCTGATTATGCATAAAACTAGGCCTAAGCTACCTGGCCTAGGCTACCCGGCCTGCACAGTGCAGGCTTACAAAAATGTGCCCGTTTGGGGATCTGAAACTATATCTGATTGTCTTAACGCACAATCACTGTGGAGCTTCTAAAAGTAATTGTTCTTCGCCTCAAAAAGCAAGTAAACAAAGTCCGTTTTTACATTCATTGAGAATGAAAATAGCTCCTCAATGTAGCATAATTGAAAAATCTTTAAAAAAGGCCTCGCATTAAAAAAGTCCTCGCTGATTACTTATCCTCACTGAGGCCCCAGCATATTTCATACAAGGTTGCAAGTTCACTAGTGCAAGCTTCAGGCAGGACCCAAGTTAAATATTTGATACAATGTTTCAAGTTCCTTGCAAACAGGCCATGCATAGCCAATGTGATTTATAGGATATTTATTTTGATCAGGATATTTTCTACCTGCGGCGCTGCAAAGTTTTTATTTGTTGGCTTTATGTAGGCTATTTTTACATATTGGCAATGGCAATAGAAGTTCCTTTACATTTCTATCATTTGCATTTAGATAGAATTTTGATTAACCACATGACATTGAGTTTCAGATATGAAGACTATTTTAAATTAAATGAAAGCGTTCCACAAAAATCTGCATATGAAAACCATAACTGGCACGCAGATCAGGAATAGTTTATGATTCTGGTTAGATGTGTGTCTTAGTTTTTAATTGCAGTGCTTAAAGCATCAGGCAAAGTAGTCTACACATAGGTGATTTTATTCAAACATAGAGTGTCTATATAGGTAAAAATGCATGTTTTAAAATTTCGACCAATCGACTCAGTCTATCCAATAATTTAATTTGGGGGTTGGGGACAGCCCTAAAACACACACACAAGATTCAAATGGACTCTACCTTGGATTGTGGTTCTCTTTGTAGTAGTGGGATTTGTGGTAGTCAGAAGGGCTATAAAGACATGACATACAATTAGGCCAGTAAATTAACTATTCTTGTGCAGTCTGTCACAACACTTTACTGCTGTGATCACTCAAATGCTTTAGTCAGCCAGTGTGGTCTGAGTAGTAGAATGGTATTGGACAAGATGGTCAACCTCCCAAAGTGTGAAAGTAGCAGAGGTCAATGGAAGGTAATTTTAAATGGGTAAAATATTGAACTTCAACACCAGTTTGTCATCAATCGTAACCAGCTTTGCTACTAAAAATGCAGAGGCCAATATCAAGGAATGGATCAAAAACAGAACAGAAATAGATGGAAACTAAAATGACCAAATCCAAACTTATAATGCATACAGAGAAAATAAATACTTGAGATTGCTATGCATATGGTGAAAAATAACAAAATAAATACTTGAGATTGCTATGCACAAGCATGCATATGGTGAAAAATAACAATTAGCATGAACATGAATTCAAATACCATCTTGCCTCATGAAAAGTAATTGTGTTTATATGAGTAGAGGTCAGTTCCATAAAAAAAGCCAGTTTGTCGACACATTGGTCTTCTGGTCATGAACACCAAATGATGCAAAATTTCTGAGCTAAAGTATACACTGAATTGTGTTAAATAACAAACAGTGAAATCAGTCTTACCTTTGCATGTTGGGTAAGGAGCTGACCAGCCTTCTATGTCACAGGTCAGACTGGCTTTTCCCTCCATCTCATATCCAGCATTACACCTATACGTCACAAAAGACATGTACGTATAGGGGGGACGGCCGTCAATCCGAACACCATTCACAACAACAGGAGGAAGACATGACACCACTGCAGACATAAACAAAGAGATCTCATTAGCTGCTGTTTTGAGGTGAACAACATGACAAAAGTATATTATTTATTGGTTTTAGACTACTTGAAGCAATAAACAATGTTGTTATAATCACCCATTTATGAATAATGCAACTAATTATTATCTATCAAATAAATAGGGTAGATTCTATTGAAACCTACTTCCTCTGAGCTCAATGTTGCATCATGGTTATTAGATTAGGCCTACACATTAAACATGCTTTAGACTGCTTGATTGCCTGTCTCATGCACATCTGTGATAATGTTTGATTTTATTAAGCTAGATACTGTGATATTTACACATTTATCTTTCAGAGGAGGTCATCTGGAACTTGATCATGACTGTGTGGTGGAGGAAAAAAGTGGAAGCCCAAATAGATTTTATCAGTTTAAGCAACTTGTGTCAAACTCATTCCATGGGAGGCTGAATGTCTGCGGGTTCTCCTCCCTTGTACTTGATTGATGAATTAAGGTCACTAGTTAGTAAGGAACTCCCCCTCATCTGCTCATCTTAATTAAAAGGAAAACCAGTAGACCCTCCATGGAGGGTGAGTTTGACACCCCTGGTGTAAGCAGTTCATTATTGTTTTATTAACAATCATACTTATAAAAACAGGGGAAAAGGAAAGCTTTCAACATACTTTTACACTCCGGTGGAGCTGGCTGGAATTCTCCATTCTCACTGCAGGTTATGTATTTAGTTCCAACCAGAGTGTAATCCTTCTCACAGTCATATTGCACTACACTTCCATAGTCATACGTATCATCAGGTGGGACAACAGGCCCACCGTTGACAATGTTTGGGGGCTTTCCACACTTCACCACTGCAGATTAGAGCACAACAGCAGTTATGAAGAGATGACTCAGGCACATGCACAGAACTGTTAATGTTATTTTCACTTGACACGCTCCTTCAGATTACCAACCTTCACATACAGGAACTCTGCCATCCCAGCCTCCAGCCATACAGGTCCTTACACCGCTGCCCACAAGCACATAGCTGAAATATAGAAAGATTAGACAATACGAGACACTTTTTACAACTTTGCTTTCAGGATAGTAAGGGTTACAACAGAGACTGTTCACAGCTCTGATCAAAATAGTAATAACAGATGAAATTGAAATACTTTTTGTTTAGCTTTTAGGGAGGAGAAGTTTGATTAAGGCCTATTTGGAAAAATCACTAAATTAGGCCAACAAATGGACAGCTTTGTGAAAATGTTGACATGTTAATTCTAAAAAAATAAAATAAAACATTGAATAACATCTAAGACTGAAGAAAGCACTGACCCAGTGTTACAGGTAGCAACTACCTGGTCTCCAAACAAGATCCCCTCAGAGAGATTAAACTGGCCGTTCATCACTTCTCCTGGGCTGCCACACGACTTCCCTGAAACAACCATAGAGAAAACCAGTCAGACTTTCAAAATGACAGAGTGAGAAAGAGTTTAATGTTAGCACAAAACAGGTTAGAATTCCAGGCTAGTATTTCAATTAGATTTAAGGATGGGCAATGAATATATCAAGTTGAGTGGGTAAGTAAAAACTGGAAATATTTACAAGAATATGGCACAAATTTCCAGAACAAAAATAAATAGACGATTATATTACTTTCGCATTTCAGTTTCACTTCACTCCACACGCCAGCAGTACAGGTGACTGGCGTAGATCGTCCTGTACTGGCATATCCAATTGCACACTGAAAAGTGACTTTTGCGCCATCTACAAATGTCTCTTGCGTGATGAAGGCATCTGACAAAACCATGTTTGGCCCTCCTATGGGTTTGGTACAGTTTTTAGCTGAAAGAAGTGGAGACAAAATGGAATTCTGTTAATGACCAAGATGAACAAATACAGGAGACAACATTTTCAATTCAACCCACAAACTGTTGTAGTTTAAGCTTTAAACCACCATCTAGACAGAGAGAGATAAAAAGAAATAGGATTCTATACAGAAATGACCCCACCTTGGACAGTGAGAACAATCAAGGCCAGCTGGACCATCCATATCGTCAAGGGCCAACAGATGTTTGAGGGCTGCATGACATTATTTTCCTGTAACAAGCAGCAGCACACAATTTCCTGGATTGGTTGGTTTGCTTGTACTGCAAAGTTTTTTTCAGATCGCCACCTACGTAGACGAATTTCTCTAAATATCCACTTGCCGTAATCACGCTGTTGAGAAGGAAAAACACACACTGTCATACAAAAATCTTTGAGTTAGGGTAGCCATACAGATAACTAACTTTAGCTAGCCTAACTGGTAACGTTACTAGTGAAGCCTGGGACAAAGCACAATCAAACTTGCCCAAAACAATGTAACTGCCATGGAAACGCGTGGGGGAAAGGGCCATGGGGGAAATATCCCGAATCTCCTCATTGCCCCAAGCAAAATGTACCTACATTTAGGCTATTGTTTGTGTGAATTTCAGACTGTGGGGGATTACACTTGTATGGATGTTTACCCCAACACATGTTCATGTCATCATTGACATGACTACCAATATCTGTATGCTAGCTATGCTAACCAGCTTATACAAACAGGAGTAAGCATTTAGCATTCACTTCTAAATCTGAAAAAGGGACAACTATGTTATACAGCGAAAAACAGCCCAATGCAATATACACTGCTCAAAAAAAATAAAGGGAACACTTAAACACCACAATGTAACTCCAAGTCAATCACACTTCTGTGAAATCAAACTGTCCACTTAGGATGCAACACTGACAATAAATTTCACATGTGCTGTGTGAAAATGGAAATGGAATAGACAACAGGTGGAAATTGTAGGCAATTAGCAAGACACCCCCAATAAAGGAGTGGTTCTGCAGGTGGTGACCACAGACCACTTCTCAGTTTCTATGCTTCCTGGCTGATGTTTTGGTCACTTTTGAATGCTGGCGGTGCTTTCACTCTAGTGGTAGCATGAGACGGAGTCTACAACCCACACAAGTGGCTCAGGTAGTGCAGCTCATCCAGGATGGCACATCAATGCGAGCTGTGGCAAGAAGGTTTGCTGTGTCTGTCAGCGTAGTGTCCAGAGCATGGAGGCGCTACCAGGAGACAGATCAGTACACCAGGAGCTGTGGAGGAGGCCGTAGGAGGGCAACAACCCAGCAGCAGGACCGCTACCTCCACCTTTGTGCAAGGAGGAGCAGAAGGAGCACTGCCAGAGACCTGCAAAATTACCTCCAGCAGGCCACAAATGTGCATGTGTCTGCTCAAACGGTCAGAAAACAGACTCCATGAGGGTGGTATGAGGGCCCGACGTCCACAGATGGGGGTTGTGCTTACAGCCCAACACCGTGCAGGACGTTTGGCAAATTCGCCACTGGCGCCATGTGCTCTTCACAGATGAAAGCAGGTTCACACTGACTACGTGACAGAGTCTGGAGACACTGTGGAGAACGTTCTGCTGCCTGCAACATCCTCCAGCATGACCGGTTTGGCAGTGGGTCAGTCATGGTGTGGGGTGGCATTTCTTTGGGGGGGCCGCACAGCCCTCCATGTGCTCGCCAGAGGTAGCCTGACTACCATTAGGTACCGAGATGAGATCCTCAGACCCCTTGTGAGACCATATGCTGGTGCGGTTGGCCCTGGGTTCCTCCTAATGCAAGACAATGCTAGACCTCATGTGGCTGGAGTGTGTCAGCAGTTCCTGCAAGAGGAAGGCATTGATGCTATGGACCGCCCGTTCCCCAGACCTGAATCCAATTGAGCACATCATGTCTCGCTCCATCCACCAACGTGGCGTTGCACCACAGACTGTCCAGGAGTTGGCGGATGCTTTAATCCAGGTCTGGGAGCATGCCCAGGCGTTGTAGGGAGGTCATACAGGCACGTGGAGGCCACACACACACACTACTGAGCCTCATTTTGACTTGTTTTAAGGACATTACATCAAAGTTGGATGAGCCTGTAGTGTGGTTTTCCACTTTAATTTTGAGTGTGACTCCAAATCCAGACCTCCATGGGTTGATACATTTGATTTCCATTGATAATTTGTGTGATTTTGTTGTCAGCACATTCAACTATGTAAAGAAAAAAGTATTTAATAAGAATATTTCATTCATTCAGATCTAGGATGTGTTATTTTAGTGTTCCCTTTATTTTTTTGAGCAGTGTATATAGACCAAATTATTTGGACAACCATACAAATGAGTGGATTCGGCTATTTCAGCCACACTTGATGCTGACGGTTTATAAAATCGAGTGTACAGCAATGCAATCTTTATAGACAAACATTAGCAGCCTTACGGAAGAGCTCAGTGACTTTCAACGTGGCACTGTCATAGGATGCCACATTTCAAACAAGTCAGTTGGTCAAATTTCTGCCATTGGACTCAGTGGCAACAAGTTCTCTGGAGTGATGAAACATGCTTCACCATCTGGCAGTCCGACGGACAAATCTGGGCTTGGCAGATGCCAGGAGAACGCTACCTGCCCAAATGCATAGTGCCAACTGTAAAGTTTAGTGGAGGGGAGTGTGTCCTGGTTCGGGCTTAGCCCCTTAGTTCCAGTGAAGGGAAATCTTAACGCTATAGCATAAAATGATATTCTGGACAATTCTGTGCTTCCAACTTTGTGACAACCGTTTGGGAAATACCCTTTCCTGTTCCAGCATGAGGAATGCCTCTGTGCACAAAGAGAGGTCCATACAGAAAGCGTGTCGAGATCGGTGTGGAAGAACTTGACTGGCCCGCACAGAGCCCTGACCTCATCCCCATCGAACACCTTTGGGACAAATTGGAGCACCAACTGCGAGCCAGGCCTAATCGCCCAACATCAGTGCCCAACCTCACTAATCCAAGCAAGTCCCCGCAGCAATGTTTCAACATCTAGTGGAAAGCCTTCCCAGAAGATGGATGGATAAAAGTGGGGACCAACTCCATATTAAATACCCATGATTTTGGAATGAGATGTTCGACGAGCATGCACTACATGACCAAAAGTATTTCCAAAATCAGACTTGAGTAATTAGTTACGGTTTTCCATTACATCTAGAGCATTTGTGACTGTAGCAGGAGCTAGCAACCATTTCATTCATTTTTTTGCCGACCTTCACTGACACCTGTCATATTCAATGCGTGTTGCACGTTCGTATATTCATCAGTTATTCAGCACTCTGACACACAAACGAGAGTTCTCTGAAATCAGAGTAGATAGCCAAAATGAATTTACAAAGTTTATTCTCAAAGTCGCGGGGATGTCACGTCCTACTTTTATCAGTACACTCATAACCTAAGAATGACAAAATATCTATTAAATCAAATAACCGTATGTCGCAAATAAGCCATACATGTTTTTGTTGACCAGATTCAACACTCCATACAAAGTCATTTTTTGGTGAGCGAAAAATCGCCACCTGCTGGAGGGAGACAGATTCTCCGCTGAGTTGGGCCCCTCTCTTTGGGTGTGTTCGTAAATTTACTCTGGTATCTACTACTATTTCAGATAACTCTCGTCTGAGTCTGCCAGAGCACAAGAATGCGCAACACCAGTTGAATGTTGGCAAAAATACTTAATTAAAATTGTTGCCAGCAGTACAGTTACAACGCTCTAGATAACATGAAAACAGTCTAATCAGCTCTGCTAGTGCGAGTAAAATTGTCAGTGTGCAGTGTTCTCTCGGTGTCTGGAAGTAGCTAGCAAGCTAGCCAACTTTTGCCAGTTAGCTTGGGTGCTTAACCGACGTGAGGTCAGAATGGTCGAATCAACCCCACTTCTCGGCCAGAGTGCACTCACGAGTAGGCTGGACAATGGAACAAGTCAAAATTCACCCAAGGATGAAAAACGGCCAAAGAATGTTGAACAATGACTGTTCTGGCTGTTTAAAAATCAGTCACATATTGAAAAAGAGGACAGGGACATTTTTTTGTTTGTTTAGGGTATACACCTTTTTCTGGAGAAGAAAATCATTAACCATGGAGCAGAAACATTTTGAATTTGATGGCTATGTGCCAGCCATCGCTAATACTGTGACAGGGAACCCAAACCGGCTGCGTGCGTGCGCCATCGTGCATAAATGTATTTTGTCCCCCCACAACAAATGCGATCATGACATGCAGGTTGAAAAACTCAACCAATTACATTAAATTTGGGGACAGGTCAAAAGGCATTAAACATGTATGACAATTTAGTTACCTAGCTTGCACAGGCAACTAATTTGTCTTATTTAGCTAGCTTGCTGTTGCTAGCTCATTTGTCCTGGGATAAACATTGAATTTTTATTTTACCTGAAATGCACAAGGTCCTTTACTCCGACAATTAATCCACACATAAAACTGTCAACCGAATCATTTCTAGTCATCTCTCCTCCTTCCAGGCTTTTTCATCTTTGACCTTAACGTAAACTCACCCCATTCCATACAAATGTGCACAACCGCAACATTCAAACGAGGCAACAAAGAAAACTAATGGGACTGTAGCGACTGTGTTGACGTCAAAATCTGGGGTGTGAACTAGGTTTCTACTCAAGCGTTGATCAACAAATCAAATCGTATTTGTTATACACACATGGTTAGCAGATGTTAATGCGAGTGTAGCAAAATGCTTGTGCTTCTAGTTCCGACAATGAAGTAATAACCAACAAGTAATCTAGCTAACAATTCCAAAACTACTACCTTATAGACACAAGTGTAAGGGGATAAAGAATATGTACATAAAGATATATGAATGAGTGATGGTACAGAGCGGCATAGTCAAGATACAGTAGATGGTATTGAGTACAGTATACACATATGAGATGAGTATGTAAACAAAGTGGAATAGTTAGTGGCTAGTGATACATGTATTACATAAAGATGCAGTAGATGAAATAGAGTACAGTATATACCTATACATATGAGATGAATAATGTAGGGTATGTAAACATTATATTAGGTAGCATTGTTTAAAGTGGCTAGTGATATATTTTACATAATTTCCCATCAATTCCCATTATTAAAGTGGCTGGAGTTGAGTCAGTGTGTTGGCAGCAGCCACTCAATGTTAGTGGTGGCTGTTTAACAGTCTGATGACCTTAAGATAGAAGCTGTTTTTCAGTCTCTCTGTCCCAGCTTTGATGCACCTGTACTGACCTCGCCTTCTGGATGATAGCGGGGTGAACAGGCAGTGGCTCGGGTGGTTGTTGTCCTATATGATCTTTATGGACTTCCTGTGACATCGGGTGGTGTAGGTGTCCTGGAGGGCAGGTTGTTTGCCCCCGGTGGTGCGTTGTGCAGACCTCACTACCCTCTGGAGAGCCTTACGGTTGTGGGCGGAGCAGTTGCCGTACCAGGCGGTGATACAGCCCGACAGGATGCTCTCGATTGTGCATCTGTAGAAGTTTGTGAGTGCTTTTGGTGACAAGCCGAATTTCTTCAGCCTCCTGAGGTTGAAGAGGCGCTGCTGCACCTTCTTCACGATGCTGTCTGTGTGGGTGAACCAATTCAGTTTGTCTGTGATGTGTACGCCGAGGAACTTAAAACTTACTACCCTCTCCAATACTGTCCCATCGATGTGGATAGGAGGGTGTTCCCTCTGCTGTTTCCTGAAGTCCACAATCATCTCCTTAGTTTTGTTGACGTTGAGTGTGAGGTTATTTTCCTGACACCATACTCCGAGGGCCCTCACCTCCTCCCTGTAGGCCGTCTCGTCGTTGTTGGTAATCAAGCCTACCTACCTTGTGTCGTCCGCAAACTTTATGATTGAGTTGGAGGCGTGCGTGGCCACACAGTCGTGGGTGAACAGGGAGTACAGGAGAGGGCTCAGAACGCACCCTTGTGGGGCCCCAGTGTTGAGGATCAGCGGGGTGGAGATGTTGTTGCCTACCCTCACCACCTGGGGGCGGCCCGTCAGGAAGTCCAATACCCAGTTGCACAGGGCGGGGTCGAGACCCAGGGTCTCGAGCTTGATGACGAGCTTGGAGGGCACTATGATGTTAAATGCCAAGCTGTAGTCGATGAACAGCATTCTCACATAGGTATTCCTCTTGTCCAGATGGGTTAGGGCAGTGTGCAGTGTGGTTGAGATTGCATCGTCTGTGGACCTATTTGGGCGGTAAGCAAATTGGAGTGGGTCTAGGGTGTCAGGTAGGGTGGAGGTGATATGGTCCTTGACTAGTCTCTCAAAGCACTTCATGATGACGGAAGTGAGTGCTACGGGGCGGTAGTCGTTTAGCTCAGTTACCTTAGCTTTCTTGGGAACAGGAAAAATGGTGGCCCTCTTGAAGCATGTGGGAACAACAGACTGGGATAGGGATTGATTGAATATGTCCGTAAACACACCAGCCAGCTGGTCTGCGCATGCTCTGAGGGCGCGGCTGGGGATGCCGTCTGGGCCTGCAGCCTTGCGAGGGTTGACACGTTTAAATGTTTTCCTCACGTCGGCTGCAGTGAAGGAGAGTCTGCATGTTTTGGTTGCGGGCCGTGTCAGTGGCACTGTATTGTCCTCAAAGCGGGCAAAAAAGTTATTTAGTCTGCCTGGGAGCAAGTCATGGTAATGGCACTATAGTATTGGAGAAAAGTTGGAAAAAAAAAAAAAAAAAAAAAAAAAAAAAACTGACCCTCCGTTACATCGTGATGTGTCATGTCGTAACGTACAGCACTCATAAAGCAACTATTTCTGTCTTACGATCTCCATCCACCAGGTGTAGCACAGTAATTTTGTGTGTCATCACTGCATGCGATCATCATTCCCAAAGCCGCTGTTTACTTCTAAGATCACTTTAGCACCGCACTAAAAACCGATTCAAATTCGACACAAACCTTCAAAATAGGTATGTATTCACACATTATATAAACTCTTTATAGTGTTTTATTTACATTTAGAGGCGATTAGGTGACGAGTTGGACAGATCGAGTGAAAAAAAGCAATTTTCCCACAAAACATCTCTCCTTTTCACTATCACGCATTAGCTTCGCTTCCCCACCTGCCATTTTTTAAAAGACCCGACGCGGCTCATTGCCTGCTTGAATTATGCAGAAACGGGCAGCGTTTAGGTCATGTAATTGAATCTGTTGGAAAGGGGAGAAATTGTGCTTTACAATGGCATTGACATCACAGTTGATCTGGAAGTATTACGTTTTTGGGGCGCTAAAATAAGGGCAATTGTACGGACCAAGGCGATGTACGAGTTTACGTTATATGGTGATTGGCATCTAAACTTTCATAGCATTACCACAACAACGGCAAAACAGTTAGTCTTTCAATCACCCACGTGGGTATAACCAATGAGGAGATGGCACGAAAGGCAGGACTTGCACCGCGATAAGCGTCAGAAATAGGAATTACTTCTATTTTAGCCCTTGGCAACGCAGACGCTCGTTGGCTCAATAATCGAATAACAATAATTGCACACAAAGTACACTTTTTTATTTTTTTTTATTTTTATTTCACCTTTATTTAACCAGGTAGGCTAGTTGAGAACAAGTTCTCATTTGCAACTGCGACCTGGCCAAGATAAAGCATAGCAGTGTGAACAGACAACAACACAGAGTTACACATGGAGTAAACAATTAACAAGTCAATAACACAGTAGAAAAACAAAGGGGGGAGTCTATATACAATGTGTGCAAAAGGCATGAGGTAGGCGAATAATTACAATTTTGCAGATTAACACTGGAGTGATAAATGATCAGATGGTCATGTACAGGTAGAGATATTGGTGTGCAAAAGAGCAGAAAAATAAATAAATAAAAACAGTATGGGGATGAGGTAGGTGAAAATGGGTGGGCTATTTACCAATAGACTATGTACAGCTGCAGCGATCGGTTAGCTGCTCAGATAGCTGATGTTTGAAGTTGGCGAGGGAGATAAAAGTCTCCAACTTCAGCGATTTTTGCAATTCGTTCCAGTCACAGGCAGCAGAGTACTGGAACGAAAGGCGGCCAAATGAGGTGTTGGCTTTAGGGATGATCAGTGAGATACACCTGCTGGAGCGCGTGCTACGGATGGGTGTTGCCATCGTGACCAGTGAGCTGAGATAAGGCGGAGCTTTACCTAGCATGGACTTGTAGATGACCTGGAGCCAGTGGGTCTGGCGACGAATATGTAGCGAGGGCCAGCCGACTAGAGCATACAAGTCGCAGTGGTGGGTGGTATAAGGTGCTTTAGTGACAAAACGGATGGCACTGTGATAGACTGCATCCAGTTTGCTGAGTAGAGTGTTGGAAGCCATTTTGTAGATGACATCGCCGAAGTCGAGGATCGGTAGGATAGTCAGTTTTACTAGGGTAAGCTTGGCGGCGTGAGTGAAGGAGGCTTTGTTGCGGAATAGAAAGCCGACTCTTGATTTGATTTTCGATTGGAGATGTTTGATATGAGTCTGGAAGGAGAGTTTGCAGTCTAGCCAGACACCTAGGTACTTATAGATGTCCACATATTCTAGGTCGGAACCATCCAGGGTGGTGATGCTAGGCGGGGATGCGGGTGCAGGCAGCGATCGGTTGAAAAGCATGCATTTGGTTTTACTAGCGTTGCCAATAATAAGGTAGCCGAGGAAAGCAGAAAGGTCTAAATGCCAACAATAGCGAGGCAGGCATTGTGACACAGAACAATCGGCTGGGAATAGAACATTCGGAAGGCGAGTCCAATAGAACTAATGAGCTGGCAGGGTGAAAAAAATTCACTAAAATTGGGCATGTATTTTTCGCGATTTACTATAGAACTACGGCAAGCAGCTGGGACATATAGTAATATTACTTAATTAACTGTGTTCCACGACGCATGCAATTACATCTATTTTTATAAAAGCGTTACAAATGGAACGTGTCCAGCCTATACACAGATAGCTAAACCGCCCAAAGTATTCGCAACCCAACTCCACCGTGATGCTAACGGTACAACAGCTAACTAATTAGCCAGGCTAGCAAAACCATAGTCAAATAGTATCTACTGCGTTACCTAGCTTTGTTATTTTGTATTTTCGTGATTTTATTGAAAATAGTTCAGCAGTATGGCACGAGGGGTGTGACATGTTATGGCCAAAAGAGAACAGCAATGGCGTATTGTAGGCACTAACTCCGCCATGCCATGGTTCGTTGGGAAAAGCCTATAGACAGAGAGGAAGAGGTATTGTGTTTGTAAATTCACTCTGGAGTGCCAGAGTGCGCTCTGGGCGTTCGTAAATTCAGAGCGTTGTCAATTGTCCATTTGTAAATTCAGAGCGTTTTCGCTCTCTGACTAGTCGTATTTGATCAACTCCATTGATGTCTAGTTTGAGGAAACACTCGGATATTGTAGCTGGATCAGCTTGCTACCGTGTTAGTGTCCATTGCTAGCTAGCACTTTCTCTAATTTCCAATAATGATAATCTATGGTATTTGGAAGTCTTACCTTATTGTTCAAATGGTCTGTCCACTTTCTTCAAAAAGCTGCTCCGTCGAATATGTATTCTAACTCACTGTTCTGGCTTCTTCTTCTATGCTATCATGGCGGTCCGCAAACAATCGACAATCGTTTAAGTGCATGCCGCCACCTACTGGGCTGGAATGTACGATCAATCATGATCTGCCCAATTCTGTACTACCATGAAAATAAAATCGAAACCCAAATAAATCCCTAATAATTTCTACCCCCCCCCCCCCCCCCAAAAAAACTCCACCTCCCCAACACCCCTACCCCATTCAACTGTGTATATATATACATATATATATATCTCATGCTGAATCACTCCCCCCTTAGAATTGTTCAGCACGTCAACAACCATTTCAACAGTAAACATGTTATCTATTTTGTCGTCTCAACAATAACCTTCAAGCTGTCATTTCTGCTTTCCACAACTGAGTCGTATTGATAACCTTACCAATAAAAGCTAGTCAACTTTATTCATTATCAAAGTGTCCTTTGACACTGCAAGTTCATTCCTCCAAACCATGCCAGGACCAGCAGAAACACCAGTCCCAACATTAGGTCCACTTACTACAGGAGCAGCCATGGAAGCTCATAATGTAAAAAATATATATAAAAAAATAAATCAAACTTTGTCACATGCGCCAAATACAACAAGTGTAACCTTACCGTTAAATATTATCTTTATTTAACTAGGCAAGTCAGTTAAGAACAAATTCTTATTTTCGATGATGCCTAGGAACAATGGGTTAACTGCCTTGTTCAGGGGCAGAAGGACAGATTTTTACCTTGTCAGCTCAGGGATTTGATCTTGCAACTTTCCAGTTACTAGTCCAACGCTCTAACCACTAGGCTACCTGCAAGCCCTTAACCAGTAAACAGTGCAGTCCACACTGTAGTCTTACAGCAACTGCTTACGATATATCATGACTAATTCTATATCTCTGAGCCTCTCTGCACCTGGCATCCACCAAATGCTGCACTATGTTCCACCCCCATAATTACAACGCTTAACCTTCACATTGCTACCACATTCACCGTAACCACGTTCCCTTCCACACCTGGCACAGCTTTTACTTCCTTTACATTGAACAGCTACATGTCCCATTCTTTTGCATTTATAACACCTTAATGGGGATGGGACAAATTATCTGACATTGAATTTAAGGAATCCTATATGTACTTTTCCAGGCATAACCTTCTTAAACCTCAGCAGCACTGATAGGCTTTCATTTCTTTGACCTTCTTTCCTACAGACTAACATTTTGGCCTGAATCACTCTTTCTCCATTTTTTTCTTAAATATCATCTATGGACATATATTGGTACCTCAGTGATGACTCGCCTCAATCTAGCATAAGCACCAGGGACATGGCTTTTAATCTTCTTCCCATTAAACTTTTCCATTGTCAGAATCTTCTCTTGCTGAGCCTGGCTACCACAAAATGTTAACAATATACCATTTCCAATTAACCAAGCTAATTTCACTTCATCTACAGCATTAGTTAGTCAGATAGGGTGTAAGTGAGGCCCTGTGGTCTTATCAAACACTATCACTACTTTTCACTCCAACACATCATTACTCTTGCTTCCTACCTTGGCCCTCTTTATGCTTTTGTTTTACTATGATCTCTCTTCTACCGGTCTTAATATATTTTTTTTTATATAACTAGGCAAGTCAGTTAAGAACAAATTCTTAATTACAAGGACAGCCTACCCCAGCAGTGATACAACCTGGATTCGAACCAGGGACTGTAGTGACGCCTCTTGCACTGAGATACAGTGTCTTTGACTGCTGCACCACTCGGGAGCCCATTCCAACCCCTCCGGTCCTTGACCCTCATCCTCCCGCTCCATACCATCAGAACTGACACCCATATTGTTGGCATTTCAACACAGCTGTTACTTCACCAACTTTTTCCAAATTACATCTGCACTACTCGCCGCCATTTCCGACCGGTGGCTCCTTCTTCTTTAAGGTTTTATGGCAGACTGCACCCATTGGTGTATTGCTGCCACCTACTGTACAGCTATTGAACAAAAAAAGTTGAATATCCATTGCGGGAAACGGGGTGGGGAATACCACCATTTTATACGATACAAAAATAAAATTAATCCCAAAAGGCCCCACCCTACTCCTTCAGTGATAATCCAAATCACATCCCTACACAGGCTCAAGGGCCTTTGCGGATGGAACATTTCCATCGACAGGATTCCTTGTAATGCCTCTGCTGTTAAATCCGAGTCCCAAAAAACTTTCAGCCGCGCTTACAACGATGCCTTTTTTCTAAGATTTCTTTATTTGCGCTGTGCGGTTTATAACTAATGCAATAAATGATACAAAGTCCACCTTTAACATGCAACATGTCAGGATCCTGTTGGCGGGTAACATTTACTGATGTCTCAACATAACCTCACATAACCCAAATATATGTACGAAGGGAGAGACTTCTTCAAATAACAAAATAATGAATGGAGTGGGTTTCCTCACTCCATCCACCATACGGGTCAGTCGGCATGCACCAACCACTGCATCTACTGTTCTCTCAGATAAGATAACTTCAGAACAAACTTCTTTTCCCCCCCCAAAATTTTTTGGGGGGGGACTCTTGTTCCATGTAGTGAATCTGTTATTCAATGCGTTTGCATGGGCTAACATTTTTTATCAAATACTTTTTTAATATATACAGTGCATTCGAAAAGTATTCAGATCCCTTAACTATCCACATTTTGTTACGTTAGTTTTATTCTAAAAATTGATTAAATCATTTTTTCTCATCAAGCTACACACAATACTCCATAATTATAAAGCAAAAACAGGTTTTTAGATTTTTTTTTGCAGAAATATCACATTTACATAAGTATTCGAGGCAGGTAGCCGGAAGGTTGCTAGATCGAATCCCTGAGCTCACAAGGTAAAAATCTGTCGTTCTGCCCCTGAACAAGGCACTTAACCCACTGTTCCTAGGCTGTCATTGTAAATATGAATTTGTTCTTAACTGACTTGCCTAGTTAAATATTCTTTTTTAAATTCAGACCCTTTACTAAGTACTTTGTTGAAGCACGTTTGGCAGCGATTACAGCCTCGAGTCTTCTTGGGTATAAGGCTACAAGCTTGGCACACCTGTATTTGAGGAGTTTCTCCCATTCTTCTCTTCAGATCCTCTCAAGCTCTGTCAGGATGGGGAGTGTCGCTGCACAGCTATTTTCAGGTCTCTACAGAGATGTTCGATCAAGGTCTGGCTGGGCCACTCAAGGACAAACAGATTTGTCCCGAAGCCACTCCTGCGTTGTCTTGGCTGTGTGCTTAGGGTCATTGTCCTGTTGGAAGGTGAACCTTCGCCACAGTCTGAGGTCCTGAGCACACTGGAGCAGGTTTTCATCAAGGATCGCCCTGTACTTTGCGCTGTTCATCTTTTTCCCTGAAAAACATCCCCGCAGCATGATGCTGCCAGCACGATACTTCACCGTAGGGATGGTGCTAGGTTTCCTCCAGATGTGACGCTTGGCAAAACATCATTTAGGTTCCTTTTGGCAAACTCCAAGCAGGCGGTCATGTGCCTTTTACTGAGGAGTGGCTTCCGTCTGACCACGCTACCATAAAGGTCTGATTGGTGGAGTGCTGGGTTAGGGTTAACAACAACGCTCTGTCAGAGTGACCATTGGGTTCTTAGTCACTTTGCTGACCAAGGCCCTTCTCCCCCGATTGCTGAGTTGGCCAGGCGGACAGCTCTAGGTGGTTCCAAACTTCTTCCATTTAATAATTATGGAGGACACTGTTCTTGGGGACCTTCAATGACACAGAAATGTTTTGGTACACTTCCACAGATCTGTGCCTCGACACAATCCTGTCTCAGAGCTCTATGGAAAATTCCTACAACCGCATGGCTTGATTTTTGCTCTGACATGCACTGTCAACTGTGGGATCTTATATAAACAGGTGTGTGGCTTTCCAAATCATGTCAAATCAATTGAATTTACCACAGGTGGACTCCAATCAAGTTATAGAAACATCTCAAGGATGATCAATGGAAACAGGATGGCCTGAGCTCAGTTTCGAGTCTCATAGCAAAGGGTCTGAATACTTATGTAAATAAGGTATGTTTTTTTTTATACATTTGCAAACATTTTAAAAACCTGTTTTCGCTTTGTCATTATGGGGTATTGTGTGTTGACTGACAAGGATTTTTTTTTTTTTTTACTTAATCCTTTTTTTAATAAGGCTGTAACGAAACAAAATGTGGGGAAAGTCCTGCATCGTCTGTGTTTGGCCGGGGTAGGCCGTCATTGTAAGTAAGAATCTGTTCTTAACTGACTTGCCTAGTTAAATAAAGGTGCTTTTTTTTTTTTAAAGAAAGAAAGATCTGTTTGTCATGTATGATAGAAGAGGTTTAAAAACAACAGCTGCATATGCATTTTAGCCAAAACATATGGCATTCAATACAATCTTCTCTAAAAACAGTTGTACAATGGGCTCTACAATAAGATAACCAGTTTGGTGGGCTTGCATAATGTTGAATGCATTGGAATATATGATAACGAGCCTATAGGATTATAGAAAAAGCAGCTGGGTAAATGAATGTTAGTTTCAAATGCTAGATGTCCAGTGACTGAGTATATTTACGTGGTTAAATGATTAACATTCCTACTAAACTTCTAGAAGTTGACGGTGCCTACACCGTCCTCAGAACAGCATCAGTGTTGCAGTTCTTTACAAAACCAGTGCGCCTGGCACCTACTATTACACCCCGTTCAAAGGCACATCTTTTGTCTTGCCCATTCACCCTCTGAATGGCACGTCTCAATTGGCTAAAAATTCCTTCTTTAACCTCTCTTCTCCCCTTCATCTACACTGATTGTAATGGATTTAACAAGTGACATCAATAAGAGATTATAGATTTCACCTGGATTAACCTGGTCAGTCTATGTAATGGAAAGAGCAGGTGTTCATAATGTTTTGTACACTCAGTGTATATCAACTGCCGTGAAGAGCACAATCTTACAATGTTGCAGTCCAGAAATAAGAGCTTTAAATCTATGCCAAAAGCCTGGGCCTCTGATGGAGACTGTAGAACTGTCATCAATGCATGCTTCAGTATTCCCCCTTCTTTCTAGGAGCATTTGTGTGACCAGGCCCCATAGGCATATCGAAAGGATCCCACCCACCCTGGTCACCAATGTAACTGACCGATATAGAGAGAGACAATTGCCTTGTGTGGTCCAGAGACGAGATCTCTACCGTCTATGGCAAAAGCCTGGGCTACTAACAGGGACAATAGAATTCTCCCCACTGCATGTTACAATTGTAAAGTAATCTCTTTGTCACCTGTTAAACTAAATCTACATTGAATTTAGTCTTCGAGATGTCTCACAAGTCTTCAACTGGCAGCTTCATTAAATAGTACCCGCGACCGGGAGGTCCATCGGGCGACGCACTAACCCGCGTCCGGGTTAGGGAGGGTTTGGCCAATAGGGATATCCTTGTCTCATCGCGCTCTAGCGACTCCTGTGGCGGGCAAGGCGCAGTGCGCGCTGACCAGGTCGCCAGGTGCACAGTGTTTCCTCCGACACATTGGTGCGGCTGGCTTCCGGGTTGGATGCGCGCTGTGTTAAGAAGCAGTGTGGCTTGGTTGGGTTGTGTTTCGGAGGACGCATGGCTCTCGACCTTCGTCTCTCCCGAGCCCGTACGGAAGTTGTAGCGATGAGACAAGACAGTAACTACTAACAATTGGATACCATGAAATTGGGGAGAAAAAGGTGGGGTATTTTTTAAAATAATAATAAATAAACAAATAAATAGTTCCCGCAAAACACCAGTCTCAACGTCAACAGTGAGAGGTGACTCCGGGATGCTGGCCTTCTAGGCAGAGTTCCTCTGTCCAGTGTCTGTGTTCTTTTGCCAGTCTGAGAGATGGCTTTTTCTTTGCAACTCTGCCTGGAAGGCCAGCATACCTGTGTCGCCTCTTCACTGTTGACTTTGAGACTGGTGTTTTGCGGGTACTATTTACTGAAGCTGCCAGTTGAGGACTTGTGAGGTGTCTCTTTCTCAAACTAGACACTCTAATGTACTTATCCTCTTGCTCAGTTGTGCACCGGGGCCTCCCACTCCTCTTTCTATTCTGGTTAGAGCCAGTTTGCGCTGTTCTGTGAAAGGAGTAGTACACAGCGTTGAACGAGATCTTCAGTTTCTTGGAAATTTCTAGCATGGAATAGCCTTCATTTCTCAGAACAAGAATATACTGACCAGTTTCAGAACAAAGGTTGTTGTTTCTGGCCATTTTGAGCCTGTAATCGAACCCACAAATGCTGATGCTACAGATACTCAACTAGACTAAAGAAGGACAGTTTATTTGCTTCTTTAATCAGCACAACCATTTTCAGCTGTGCTAACATAATTGCAAAATGGTTTTGTAATGATCAATTAGCCTTTTTAAAATGATCAACTTGGATTAGCTAATACAACGTGCCATTGGAACACAGGAGTGATAGTTGCTGATAATGGGCTTCTGTACGCCTATGTAAACATTCCATTAAAAAAAGCTGCCGTTTCCAGCTACAATAGTCATTTACAACATTAACAATGTCAACACTGTATTTCTGATCAATTTGATGTTATTTTAATGGACAAAAAAAATGTGCTTTTCTTTCAAAAACAAGGACATTTCTAAGTAACCCCAAACTTTTGAACGGTAGTGTACATTCAGTAATCTTCCTCTGATTTGTCATCCTGAGGGTCCCAGAGATAAAATGTAGCATAGTTTTGTTTGATCAAATCCATTTTTATGTTCAAATGTAGGAACTGGGGTCTACAGTTTGACCCCACGGCTGTCTCTGGCTCCACACACCCCCCTCCCGGCCATCTAGATGTGTGAAAGTTGGTGTATAAGCTAATGATCCATCATTTATGACTTTCCTGGGGGTGTGTAAACAGCATTTTTGTTTGTTCTCTATAGTTACATTTTCAAGTATATATCAATTGACCAATTCGGCACATTTGGGCAATCTTCTGGCAGAATTGATACAAAATATTGTATTCTTGTTGTATAGTAACTAGCTACCTAGCAAGCTAGATACGTTACAGTTGCTGCATTCTAATTTGGGAGTAATAGTAAACACCAGTGGTGTTTAGTACCTAGATACGGAGAACTTGATTGGCAGACGTGATTAGCAGAGATGGTACCTGGATAGTAGTGATGGGCATTCCGAATCTTTCTGTGAGATGGCTCATTTGGCTCTGTTCACACAAAAGAGCCGGATCATTTGTCTCCCAAACGATTTGTCGTTCAAAATGCTTCCGAATTTACCTAGAACCATGAAAAAAAAAAAGCAAATCTCCAATGTCAGATCGTGAAATGCGAGTTCAAATACATTACCTTGCCAAATTGTAAAAAGAATCAGGTGGACCAGATTGAGGCGCTCCCCCCACAATGTATTGTTTCTGCAGTGAGGATTCACCTTCTTTAGATAATTATTTTGTAACTTTTCTGCAGAACAACATTGTTTTCAGCTCAAACTGCAGTGGTAGCAGTATGCAAATCAGGGAACTAAATGAAAGGCTCTTTCACCAATGTGATTCTGTTCAATCAACTGAGCATGTGTAATAGGTTTCCCAGAGGTATTTACTATACCTCTGTGGCAGTATTCTTAACTGCGGCTGCTTTCTTTGCCAAAACCTTGGAGAATTGCATTGTGCATCTCTTTCTCTAATTACACCCCCCTCTACCAAGTCCTCAAAGGTGGGAGTAATCTCTTATAGCCTCAGGCTTTCTGTGGGGGTGACGGCCACATTCAACAGAGTCATTGTATCTCTTCTCAACAGATTAACTGGACATAACCTGGAGTTAAGGACTGGAATGCATGCCTGCCCTCCCGACATCTCTTGTTTTATAACCAATGGAGCAGACAGTTTCTCTACTGTCTGATGTCCGGAAGCTGAACGACCAAAATCAACAACCAAAACCCCATTTATTAATACTCCTTCAGGCTTAAAATATGTCCTAAATACTTAATATAAGTCTACCATAATTAAAACGTATTCTTATTAACTGTATAACCTTATTCAATTAAAAAAAATGTAATATTATCATATCAATTTTACTGCCTTCGTTGTGTTAAATTTCACACAAAAATATCATGTTGCGATAAATTTCACACAAATATATAATCTATATACAACAATAGCTAACTACCTAAGGAAAAATACAACTTAGCTAGGTAATTTATAAAAATACTACTACAGGTCAAAAGATAAAATACAATTTCAAATAACATAATCAGATCAAAACCACTACACTGAAACACTCCACAAAGAAAAATGATTGTACCCTTATGGTCATAGGGAGATAGACTTAAAGAAGCCTATCCTTAGTCAAAGGCTATGCCCTTTCTTTCTTCTCATTGGATAAAATTACAAATATGTCTAAGAACTTTAAACTCCATCATAATTATCAATTACACAAATGACCTTAAAATCAGTATTACAAATGACCTTAAATTCATTATCCAAATGGCTTTCCAATGAGGCTGATCAAACCACAAAGGAAAGTCATGATAGAGGTCATAAGTCATACCACCCCTTCAAAAAAGTGTTTGTTACTATATTAGACAAATTAAAGAAAAACCGTCAAACATTTTCTACATGTTGTATCCCAGGTTCCCAGAACTCACGTGTTCACGAATTCACATTACATCAACTGACAACGTACTACATCGAAATCGCCTCGCTATTATTTTGAATTAATTAGTCTTTCAATTTAACCTAAACAAGCTATTAAAACGTTCAGTCTATATTTTAAACAAACACTAGCGAACGTATCTTTCCAGGCCAAACATACCAATAGTTGAATTACAATCAGAAACCCAGATTTTAGTCCATTGATGCATAGACTGGGAAACGAACCTGAGCCTCTCGTGTGGCAGCTATTGAAATGACAAAAACTCCCCACAAATTACCCTATTTATAATTGTCTATAGTCGTAAAATCAGACACGCACTACCGAGACAATTCCCAGAAAATAGCCCTAATTTAAAGGTCCAAGCATTTCTCTGGCGATGTTTCTCATTACTCTCGCTCTCGTTGTTTCTGTCTCTCTCTTTCTCTCCTGATTGTTGCGCCTGTCCTTCCCCTTATGTTTGCAGTTTCGGTGGTTGTGTCCTACTCGGTCACAATGTTTACAGGGAGCCTTACACTCCCGGGCGAAATATCCTGTCTTATCGCAATTGAAACACTAAATTATCGTCTGATCCTGTCCATTTTTCCCTTCTCTCTTAGGTCCCTTTCCTTAAAGCCTCCTTTATGCTTATCTACAATTACCCCGATAGTTACTATTAGCTGCTCTGCTCCTTTCTGTTCTTTCTTTTTACAGTCTCTGTGATCATGGCCTACTTTACTGCAGTGTTTACACGGCGCCTCACAATCTCTTGCAAAATGACCCGGTTTGTTACAGTTAAAGCATCTATCTCCCCCTTTCTCTTGACTGTCTCTATCCAGACTCTGGTTATGGGAATCGAGTCTACTGAGGGCTCTAGGTCGTGCAGCCCATGAACGCACTCTCTTCCCTTTTTTCGTCCTCTATCCACTTTTCTCGATTTTCTCCCTTTCTCTACCTCTATCCACTTTCTCAATAAGGTTGCTAAATCCTGTTCTCCTCTCTGTGGCTCTTCCTCCCTCCCTCCCTCGGCTCCCTGAGGACCAGCATATGGGGGAGGTGGTAACGGGACGGGCGGTGGCTGCCTCCGTCTCACCACCACCACCTCGTCGTCTGGATTTTCCCTCCACGCCTGGTCTAACAGGGAGGGGTATAATTTGGGTTTAGGTGGTGTCTCTATGGGAGCCGTGGGAGTCCTTCCTGTCTGCTCCTGGCTACCTCCTCCTTCCTCCTTAGTGGCTACCTTTTTCTTTGCCCCCTCGACTCTCTTCCTAGCTTCAGTCAGCAACACCCTGGCGGTGTCAAGCCCTTCTGCCGGTTGCTTCTCTGCCTTCTCCCCACATCCCTTATGTATCCGTTTAATCATTAATTCTAGTTTTTCTATATTTAAACGTACATCAAATTCGTACTTCTCCATTTCGGGCCAAAATAAATGTTTCCTTGGCCTCCACATAGCTCTCATCTCCGGTTAATTCCGGAATCCCCTTAGAGGATTTACTACCTATGTTTATTCAATTATTATTGTTGTTATTATGCTTCTCACAATCTTTGTGTGTTTCTCTATAATCTGTTATTATCCTTAATCTATGTGTGTGTACTTTTACTTTCTATGATTAGAAATACAGGTACCTCCCGTTAATTTCCTCTAGGATCTTAGAATAATTATTTGTATGACTTTTGATAGATTATTAGGTCTCACACGTATACAACACCAGAACTCTTGCGTTCAATAAGCTATTTCCCAGGGGTTGTAAGGCCCTGGTTAACAGCCCATTTAACCGTTATTTCTTATGACTTTCAACTGGTTAATATATCTATCTATCTTAGACGAAAGTAATTATCTTCTTATCCTCGTTGAAAACTGTCTATGTGTGTGCTTTTTATTTTCTAACTCAATTACTATAGTTATTTCCCAATGTGTATTCTCTCTCTGTGTGTGTACCTCCTTTCATGGAATAATCAGAGCTCTTTTGCGCCCTTCCGGTAGATCTCGACTATCCCTACCAGAACTCTTACGTTCACCAGAACTCTTACGTTCGCAGCCTAATATATATTTTGACCAGGTTTCCTCTTAGTTCTAAATATTAGCTAGTTTCAATCGACAGTGGCCACATATGCCTAGGGTCATTAAGGACCCCTTCCCAGAACTATTATGTCTGTATTAAAAATATATCTGACCATTTCATATATATTTTTATTTAACCTTTATTTAACTTGGGAAGTCAGTTTCGTATTTACAATGACGGACTACCCCGGCCAAACCCTAACGGCGCTAGGCAAATTGTGCGCAGCCATATGGGACTCCCAATCACAGCCGGTTGTGAACCAGGGTCTGTAGTGACGCCTCTAGCACTGAGATGCAGTGCCTTAGACCGCTGCGTCACTCAGTATAATTGCATACCATGATTGCATTTTGCAACCCCGCTCCCACCGTTGCCCCAAAATGAATGGTTTTGACCACTAAAGTCTTGCTTCACTACACGCGTCGCTGCATTGATTGGTGCAGCTAGAAACCACAAGTGTCTATCCTGTACTGAAAATTCAAGGAACTTGTCTATTTTGTTGTGCTGTTACATTTGTATTATTGTTTTGTGTCTGATGCCCTCAGGGTGATACATTATTTGTGACAGGCTACGATGACTTTGCTCATGATGCACATCATTTCACTTCCCCTGTGAGAACCATGTGCACAGGCTGACTTGGCTTTGTACGGCAACGGTACAAATACCCCTCCCTGTGTCCACTACAATGTAGAAAAATGCATGTCTCCTATGGAAGATGTCAAAACTTGAGCTAACAATAGAAACCAATATCTTTGACATGTGTGGCGAAGTTTTCCCTAAATGCTTATGACAAATCCAGCTCCATAACCAGAATAACCTGGCTAATATTTTGAATACGGTGTGGTAATGTTTTTTTTTTGTAAGTGATAATATATCCTCCAAACACCAGCTTCGAGGGCATTACTTTTATACAATGGGTTACCAACATATTAAAATAATGATTGACACTTTAATTAAAATATTATTTAAATTAATTTATTCATACTATTTCATCCTCCACAAGATATAGTCCAGATTCAAAACTAGGGTTGCTAACCAAGCCAGCTGATCGTTCGTTCTATTAGCTCAGTTGTCAGAGACGCGACCCAGTCATTCAGTCTAAATGTTCCATGCCATACTGGCTGGCAACGTTCTTATCCTTTGCTTGCTAGCTAGCCAACTATGGCTAACTTAGTCACATCAAAAAGTGCAGTCAGAATAACAGCAAAGTAGCTGCATTTGGATTTGTTTAAACTGTTTTCTAGTGACCTTTATTTGGATATATCCATAACAATGAGCCAATGAGGTGCGATTTCCCTTGTCAGGACACTGTTCAGAGGAGCTAGCCAACAACACTGCTAACACAATCACAAAAAATTTAAGCTGTATAAACAGCAAACTAGCTGCACTTCATTTCTTTCATTGCCATTTCTTTGCATATATCCATAAAAATAATGCCAACTAATTCATGATTTCGACTGTCTGAGAAATGTCGGTCTCATCCCGACTCCCATCATGTTCATTACTATGGGACAGCTGGAGATCGAATTTTAATATTTAAACAATGTTGCAAATGTCAGGGAGACACAGCAAGGTTTAAACAAATCTCTGCTGTTGAAAACTAAATGTTAATCTAAAAGAAATAGATAATGTCGAGATGCTTTTTATAGTGGGGATCTGGCCGTGCTGATGAGAATGGATTGCGCAGTCAGATGGAACAGAGTAAATAGGCATTTTAACTAATAGATTTTGCAAGTGGTAACTTGTGGAATAAACACCGGCTGAGATGCCGTTTTAACCAATCAGCATTAGACCCACCCATTGTTTAACAGATAGCTCTTGCTAACTTTATCAAGCTAGCTAATGTTAACACTTGACAGCTGTCAGTTCCTTATTTGTTGATTTATTTCACCATTTTCTTTCCCACCCCTAATTCATGAATATGTACAGTGGGGAGAACAAGTATTTGATACAGTGGCGATTTTGAAGGTTTTCCTACTTACAAAGCATGTAGAGGTCTAATTTTTATTATAGGTACACTTCAACTGTGAGAGACGGAATCTAAAACAAAAATCCAGAAAATCACATTGAATGATTAAGTAATTAATTTGCATTTTGTTGCATGACATAAGTATTTGATCACCTACCTCTTAGGTTCTCTTTAAGAATCCCTCCTGTTCTCCACTCATTACCTGTATTAACTGCACCTGTTTGAACTTGTTACTTGTATAAAGGACACCTGTCCACACACTCAAACAGACTCCAACCTCTCCACAATGGCCAAGACAAGAGAGCTGTGTAAAAGGACATCAGGGATAAAATTGTAGACCTGCACAAGGCTGGGATGGCAACAAGGCTGGGATGGCTTGGTGAGAAGGCAACAACTGTTGGCGCAATTATTCAAGTTCAAGATGACGGTCAATTACCCTCGGTCTGGGACTCCATGTAAGATCTCACCTCGTGGGGCATCAATGATCATGAGGAAGGTGAGGGATCAGCCCAGAACTACACGGAAGGACCTGGTCAATGACCTGAAGAGAGCTGGGACCACAGTCTCAAAGAAAACCATTAGTAACACACTACACCGTCATGGATTAAAATCCTGCAGCGCACGCAAGGTCCCCCTGCTCAAGCCAGTGCATGTCCAAGCCCGTCTGAAATTAGCCAATGACCATTTGGATGATCCAGAGGAGGAATGGGAGAAGGTCATGTGGTCTGATGAGACAAAAAGAGAGCTTTTTGGTCTAAACTCCACTCGCCATGTTTGGAGGAAGTAGAAGGATGAGTACAACCCCAAGAACACCATCCCAACTGTGAAGCATGGAGGTGGAAACATCATTCTTTGGGGATGCTTTTCTGCAAAGGGGACAGGAAGACTGCACCGTATTGAGGGGAGGATGGATGGGGCCATGTATCGCAAGATCTTGGCCAACAACCTCCTTCCCTCAGTAAGAGCATTGAAGATGGGTCGTGGCTGGATCTTCCAGCATGACAACGACCCAAAACACACAGCCAGGGCAAGTAAGGAGTGGGTCCGTAAGAAGCATCTCAAGGTCCTGGAGTGGCCTAGCTAGCCTCCAGACCTGAACCCAATAGAAAAATTGGTGGAGGGAGCTGAAAGTCCATATTGCCCAGCGACAGCCCCGAAACCTGAAGGATCTGGAGAAGGTCTGTATGGAGGAGTGGGCCAAAATCCCTGCTGCAGTGTGTGCAAACCTGGTCAAGAACTACAGGAAACGTATGATCTCTAATTGCAAACAAAGGTTTCTGTGCAAATATTAAGTCCTGCTTTTCTGATGTATCAAATACTTATGTCATGTAATAAATTGCAAATTAAATACTTAAAAATCATACGTGATTTTCTGGATTTTTGTTTTAGATTCCGTCTCTCACAGTTGAAGTGAACCTGTGATAAAAATTAGACCTCTACATGCTTTGTAAGTAGGAAAACCTGCAAAATCAGTAGTGTATCAAATACTCTCCACACTGTATAAGTAGCATTCAGGATTAGACCCACCCGCTGTATAACAGATAACAGCTAGTAAGATATTCCGAGTGTGGAACCTAAACAAGCATTTCCACTCTCGGGCAGGAATTACGTCAAAATGGGGGAGGCATTTGCTTCTGGTGGGCAACTTTAAAATTTCTAATACGCATCACTGATAGATTGAATATTTGTCTTTAAGATCCCCATTACTCTTCCTGGGGTCCAAACCGTTAAATCACATAAAACAATAGAACATACAAGACATCACTATATTAAATGTACAGTATAAAATCCACAATATTACAATGTGTGTAAAGTGAGTGAGTGTGCGCATGTGAGTGTTTGTCTCCCAACAGTCCACGTTGTGCCAGGAGGTGTTATCAGTTTTTTAAAAATCTGATTTTACTGCACACTTGAGTTACTTGTTGTGGAAGACAGATCCATGACTACATGGAACTATGTAGTAAGTGCTGTGTTTCCCAGAATCTGGGGGACTGTGGAAACCTCTGGTGGCATGTCTAGTAACATGTACATTATTTTCATGATGTATGACCGCATTTCCTTCTGCAAAATAAAATATTCACAACCATAGTTTTGGCAAGATAACACAGACCAAGCTGAGATGTGTAAATATTAGGTCAAGAACCAACTGCCATGACCCAAATCACAGCATAATGTAACAGTAAATATAGATACTAGTTCAGTATCAAGAGTAAAGCATGGCCAAAGACAGGATGCCGGTTCATGTTAAAATGATTGCTGTTTAATTGATTAACTTAATGTACAAACAAGTGCTAAAAATATTTTTCATAACTGGCTAACCACAACATAACAGTTGTGGTCCCACACTGAATTTAACAGATTACAGACACACCGACACCAAAGACAGCGTATAGGAAGCGTGATTAAAATAAAGATACTGTTCCAGCTTTAACGCTGCATGTCAACCAATCAGAAAGTACCTTTACATTGTGCAATCTGTAATGCTTCAGCAATACAGATTGAATAGAGCCACTACAGAATACTTCAAAACACATGAATACATATTACTCTGTTGGAAATAGTGGTTTCAAAGATCAAGTGAAAGACGTTGGAACATGTATTTTCATTCCATTTTGAAAACATGGCAAGTGGGGTTGTCTTGTTTGGATATGTTGAACACCGCTCTGCTTAGTAGGGTACATTGATCAGAATAAAGCAAAGTCACTGTAGGCTATACAATAGACATCAAACTCCAAAATATTCTTCATTACAAGGCATAGTGAAGAATCCAGAGCACGTTGAACATTCAAAATGCACTAAGCTGAGCCTGATATTACAGAGAGCTGCAGGTTTCTTTCCTATAGAACACCATGACCCAGATAGTCTTGCACTGTGGTTAACGTCACTATGTACATTTACTCAAGGCAGTAATTAAACTGTTGGGTATGGTGGATGTTATATTACAAGTGGTTGAATAGCAGATCTCCAATACATTTGCGCAATCTGCTTAAATCAGTTCCCAGTTATTCTTACACATGCAATGTGAGCCAATTACACACAAATCCAGAACAGTTTAGAGGGAAAATGTGTCACATAAACATGACTCATCTCTGAAAATAGACATAACATTGTAAGCATGTATTTTCCCCATTTAACTTAATTAAAACTAGATGCATTTACATTCTTTTAAATAAATATTTCATTGTCTTATCTACAATATAACTCCAACACAATATAAATAGGCTATAAGTGCAAATAAAGATTCCAAAGCTGGATCATGAGTCCTTGATCACTCAAAGAACTAGCACACTTTACAAAATAAGTATACTACATCAATTCCATGGTCTCCTTATAAAACCAACCTTTTTAAATGAACCTGACATTTACACAATTAAAGACCAAGGCCAATGATTAGAGCTAAAGTTAGTGAGCGCCCATTGATTCTCCGAACCCGATTTTGTTCATGAACTCCAGATTACATTCAACACATCTGCAACCTAGTCTATGAAACCAGTGTTGACCTTTGGTGGTACGACTTTATCAAGACATTGGTGTCAAACTGCATGATATATTGTGAGTTTTTTTTTTATATTGCAAAGGATATGATTTCCTTAAATCTTCTTATTTCAGAGGGGGTAAAACTGGCTTTGTGATGCATGGTCGCTCTAAAGAGCAGCTTCCATACATATGTGGGACTTTTAACATCAGAATGTAGGCAATGAGATGAGGCAGGCTTAGATTAAGAAAAAGTGATATGTGAAGTACACTGGAAACATGAATAGTTATTAACTAATCAAGTAAGGCCACTCCTTATGCACAAGCTTCCAAATGGGAGAGAACCAATACATTGGTCATGAGGTTCCTAATCATCACATAATAAAGCTTCCTTTGAAAGGATATGAATCATTCCCGGTAATTGGGAAGGGCTGCTGCATTCATAAGCGGGAGGGTAGTAGATGATTCGGAGGCACCGTCACAGCAGCCAGTTCTCTGTGACTCCTTTCTCAATGAAGCAGGAGACGACTAAGGCAAATTAGGCTACTTGGCACTAAAAACAAAAACAAAACATCAAAATAAAATTGTTAGACAACTCCTGAAAAAATATTTATTTATATACTGATAATAACTATCTACCCAGCTAAACAAAAACCAACATGGACCTGTGGAACACAAACTGGATAAAATCTGTTGGACTTTGACACATATCACTGAACAGCTGCCACATGTCAGCTTGAAACAAAGTTTGAGATCATTATGTTTCAGTTCAAGGTTCATGCTCACCCTTCAAAAAAACTAAACATTTTGCATTTCACTGCCAATTCATTCTCAAATCACATTCCACCAACCTTTTCTTATTAAATAAAAACTGTGTGCTCAGAAGCCTTCTTACCATGGCAGAGGATGCTACAACTCATTATCTTCAGAGTTTTTAGTGGCCACATTTGATGAGTAGCCACCTCGAGAGCTGTAACCCAGAAGTCGAGCACCGGTCATCATCCGCCATTTCTCAACCTTAGAAAACCGCCACCATTGCCCACCACCTAAGTGACTACCCCTCTAGACCTCTTCAATGACACACACCAACCAGCTCAATGCTAAAAGAGCAATACACTTCTGACATGGCCATTGTCTTCACTTTGCTCCACTACTGTGACTGGTGTATTGATATCAAAACACCAGAAAGCTTTACAAACGTAAATTATGCAGCTTTGGCAGAAACCGGCATCAGTGGTAACAGTGCAAGAACACATGCAACTGAGCTCCAAACATTTATGAAGAAAAGAGGGAGGAGCCATGACAAAGCAAGCTTTGGTTGGATGTTAGTTAATGAAATGAGAACTTCTTACCTTTGTTTAACTTTGTAGACTGCAAATACTGCACCAAAAATAATGGCTAGAAAGAAAAATAAATATGAACCCATAAGTTATTATTCTGTTTAACATCAGAGGCAGTTCCTTTTTACTTGGCATACATTTTAAAACCAAAACATTCCTGCTCCTTTTCCCTTATTGTGAATATAATGAAAAAATAATATTGGTATGCCAGTAACAATAGCAAATTATTATTAAATAACTCAGACTGCACAAGAAACATAAAGTCTATACATTTGTGAGTATGTTAGACAATTATTTAATAGTACAGCAACTAGTACACAATAGTTGAACGATAACTTGATTTGAAAAGAAAGTTGCCAATCCAATGAAACTCTTCAGAAGAATAGTTCTGCGAATTTGACCAAATTCCCACTTATTAGCATGACGCTAATGTTAGACTGTAATAGAGTACAGTATCTTCCTTGATTGATGTTGTTATCCACATAGCATGTCATTCAAAAATAACATCTGCTGCAACTCACCAAGTCCACCTACAACACAGCCTGCTATTACCCCAGTGTTGTCTGTAAATAAATAAGCATACACAGAAGGAAGGTGACATGAATTTGCAGTGAAGATGACTCATCAATAGTCTAAATACTGCTTGAACCATCAAAACATTCCATCCTGTTGTGCAACAATCGATAGATAACATTAGGGATGGGCAGGGTTATTCAAATATGAATGGAGTTGTAGATATTGGACAGTGAGCGCTGAAAAATAACCTCAATTAGTCAAGCTACTTTAGCTAGCTAGCTTAACCACAATTTGATGCAGTCAAGGCACTATCAGATGGTATGATAACTTAAGGCAGCAACAAGTTTGTCGAACTAGCGCGAGTCGGTTTGGCTACTTTCTCGGTCTTGCTCTCCCCTCTGTGCCACACAGACGGTCAGATCGCAGCACACAGGCTCTCTCTCGTCATGCGAGCATTGAAGTAAACAGAAATAACACCAACATTTTCTTTACAACATCTATTTCGACTCTCCGGATATCTGAAAATATGATATTATTTGAATACTGAAATAATTTCAAATGCCCATCCTTACATCACCAACCGACTGCATTGTCGGGGGCTCATAAGTAAGCATTTCACTGTTGTATTCGGCACATGTGACTAATAAAATGTTATTTGATTTAGATAGATGGCATCTGGGGCACAGCTTACTGTTGGCCTTTGGGGTTAGATCAGTGGGACGGGGTACACGATCTGTAACATAAAGAAGTGACATTGGGGTTAACACATACACTAATACAACATTCTGATGTTGGATAAAACAAATCAAAACAATGTAGTGAAAGAATGGAGGTGGTGTTAAGTGTTAGAGCTCGGCGATATGGGAAGAAAATATTCATATTGCGATACATTTCCTGAATTGATGCGATACACATTATGAACTTATTGTTCTATTGTTAAGTCTATATTTATTATCATCCTTTAAACTAAACTACCAGTGTGATGGTTGTAGCCATCAATTGTCCCATTAACAATCATCCATATTAGCAAAAATGTCATTTCACATTTCTGTAGTAGAGGCTACTTAACGTAATGAACGATATCAACAAAACGCGATATGGTCGCTGTAGAGAAGTTTATCATTCCAGCTCTAGTTAGTGGCATGGCATACTAGTCAACAAACTGGAGTTACATTTCAACACATTATTTCCGTGTTAGAGGCCATGAGCTCACATAGCTCAAGGTAGGATTCAGCCGTTTGTGAGGACAGAGTGAGGATAACTTCATGCATTTGATATGGGTTAAGATTTTCTCCATGACCACTTGACAGGTACATTGTTACATATATTCAGATCACAATCAATCCTTTGTTTCAGGTGAAGGAGAGTCTGATGGAGAAAAGACACCATAAACTACCACTGGATGCCGTCCAGATTACATTTGAATGTATAATTCAAGTGTCAATGGAAGTTTAGACAAATAACTAGGGGAATTTAGTGAGCATACTAGGCTGTGTATACCACACAGAACCAATGACGATTCTTCACCTCAGCCAGAGACTGACATTAACTTGGTGTTAAGGTCATTCAAAAGCCTCAGACTATTACCACAAAGGATCAAAGGTTAGGCTAATACAATGAGTTAATGTGTTCGGTGACAAAGTGTTGGCATAATATCTTCTCTCTGTCAACACTAAAACAAATATGTGAAGGTCATTCAGCTGTACAACAGGCACTCTGATTTCCTGTAGGCTAGGTAATGATAGGGGTCAGAAGCAAAGCCATCGCAAGCACACATACATACATACATACATACATACATACATATGTGGACACCGCTTCAAATGAATGGGTTAAAAGGTGCGTAAAAATCGAGAACACAGCCATGCAATCTCCATAGACAAACATTGGCAGTAGAATGGCTTACTGAATCACAAATGGCCATGATTGGGAGTCCCAGGGGGCCAGCATTGTCCGAGTTTGGCCGGTGCAGGCCGTCATTGTAAATAATTTGTTCTTAAATCGACTTGCCTAGTTAAATAAAAGGTTCAAATAAAATAAAATACTGAAGGAGCTCAGTAACTTTCTATGTGGCACCGTCATAGGCTGTTATTGTGAAGTGGAAACATCTAAGAGCAAAAAAAAAAAAAAGTTCCAAAATGCCTCTGGAAGCCACGTCAGCTTCATGAAATGGGTTTCCATGGCCAAGAAGCCACACACAAGCCTAAGATCACCATGCGCAATGCCAAGCGTTGGCTGGAGTGATGTAAAGCTTGCCGCCATTGGACTCTGGTTCAGTGGCAACACGTTCTCTGGAGTGATGAAACATGCTTCACCATCTGGCAGTCTGACGGACAAATCTGGGTTTGACAGATGCCTGGAAAACACTACCTGCCCGAATGCATAGGGACAACTGTAACGTTTGGTGGAGGAGGAATAATGGTCTGGGGCTGTTTTTCATGGTTCGGGCTTAGTTCCAGTGAAGGGAAATCTTAACGCCACAGCATAAAATTACATTCTAGACGATTCTGTGCTTCCAACTTCTGTGGCAACCGTTTGGGCATGGACCTTTCCTGTTTCAGCATGACAATGCCCCTGTGTAAAGCACATTTTTTTAATGTATGGCACATGAGACACCCGTCTGATTCACGCCTGTCTGGATCCATTGCGGAGCCCGCAGGGAAGGCACACCAGTATCTCCAGTGGTACATTTACCGTTAATTACCATAATCTCTAATCGACAATGTTAATTTGGTTACGGTATTTTCAGTTAATGCATTCAAGAATATGCATATAATTGTCAGATTAGGATAGAAAACACTCTAAAGTTTCCAAAACTGTCAAAATATTGTCTGTGATATTATTATAATATATATATAAGTTTCTTATAATCAATCCTCAGGATAAAATATATATATATATTTTATCCTGAGGATTGATTATAAAAAACGTTTGACATGTTTCTGTGGACATTATGGATAGTATTTGGAATTCGTCTGCGTTGTCGTGACCGCTCTTTCCTGTGGATTTCTGAACATACCTTTGTTTGTTTATTTTTATATCCAAAATAACACGCCAATCTTTATGGATCAAAAGGAACATTTGTGTAACTGGGAGTCTCGTGAAAGGTAAACAATTAATTTGATTGCTTTTCTGATTTGTGACCAAACTACTTGATGCTAAGTGTACATAATGTTTTGTTGAGCGATCGATAAACTTACAAATGCTTGGATTGCTTTCACTGTAAAGCATATTTTCTAAATCTGACACGACAGGTGGATTAACAAAAGGCTAAGCTGTGTTTTTCTATATTGCACTTGTGATTTCATGAATATAAATATTTTCAGTAATATTCATTGAATGTGGCGCTATGCAATGTAGCGGTTGTTGATGACAATTATCCCGTTAACGGGATTGCAGCCATAACAAGTTAACAACAAGCTAAGCTGTGTTTTCCTATATTGCACTTGTGATTTCATGAAAATTAAATATGTTTAGTAATTTAATTTGATTTTGGCGCGCTGCAATTCAGCGGAGCGGGTGTTGATGAAAAAAATCCCACTAATGGGATGGGGTGCGTCAAGAAGTTAATGTCCCATTGGTAGTCTTCCCAGTAACTTGTCCATTTTATTGTCCAAAGATTGCATGTTTGCATGCAGAATTGAGGGGGTTTATTCAATAACCTCCGAATTTTCAGAAGTCAGCCTGCTCTCCGGCCTCTTTCTCCGCCTCTTCACACAGATCACTGGGGTCGGGGCCTGTTCCCGAGGAGCCATATATCCTCCGCCTCGGGCTCGTCAGAGCCATGAAAGAAAAATTATTATATTAGTCCATGGTGAGTAATCGCAGTCCTGATGTCTAGAAGTTATTTTCGGTCATAAGAGACTGTAGCGGCAACGTTATTATGTACAAAGAGTAAAAAAAATTATAAAAAGTGAAACGCAGATTAACTTCTTGCGACTAGGGGGCGATATTTAAATGTTTGGATGAAAAACGTTCCCGTTTTAAACAAGAAATTTTATCACAAAAAGATCCCCGACTATGCATATAATTGACAGCTTTGGATAGAAAACACTGACGTAACCAAAACTGCAAAGATAGTCTGTGAGTGCAACAGAACTGATGTTACAGGTGAAACCCAGATAAAAATCCAACCAGGAAGTGCTGTATTTTTTGAAACCGCCTCATGCCAATGACTCCTTATATGGCTGTGAATGAGCTACGAATGAGCTTACGTTTTCCACGTATTCCCCAAGGTGTCTACAGCATTGTGACGTCTTTTTACGCATTTCCGTTGAAGAATAGCCGTAAGGGACCATATTTAGCAAGTGGTCACATGGTGTCACCCGCAGAAAATCTTGCGTAAAATACTGAAGTAGCCATTTTTCCAATCGCTTCTTATGAGAAACCAATTGCCTCGACTGATATATTATCGAATATATATGTTAAAAACACCTTGAGGATTGATCCTAAACAACGTTTGCCGTGTTTGTCGATATTATGGAGCTAATTTGGAAAAAAGTTTGGCGTTGTAGTGGTAGCATTTTCCGGTCGATTTCTCAGCCAAGCATGATGAACAAACGGGAGCAATTTCGCCAACAAAAATATATATTTTTTGCTATCTAACTGGGAGTCTCCTGAGTGAAAACATCCGAAGTTCTTCAAAGGTAAATGATTTAATTTGGTTGCTTTTCTTATTTTCATGAAAATGTTGCCTGCTGCCAGCAGAGCCTAGCATAGCATTATGCCATGATATACTTACACAAATGCTTGTCTAGCGTTGGCTGTAACGCATATTTTGAAAATCTGAGATGACAGTGTGATTAACAAAAGGCTAAGCTTGTGTTTGAATAGATTTCATTTGCGGATCCGGGATTGCTAGTCGCAAAATGTTAAACAAAAAATAATTGGTTGTGGGCACGTAAAATGTCTGCCTTCTGCTTAGGCGCCATATTACAATCTTGTTAGTGCTAGTTTGACCACCTGAAGGCATCTTTGAGAAGCATTTGATAGCCTTCAACAGTAACTGTACTAGAGAATTTAAAACATTTTTAAGAACATAGTATATGGGACTGATTAAGAAATGTTGCTTAATTAATTTGATTAATATTATGGTGTTTCTATACCAAGAAAAACCCTTCAGGTTTCCGTTAAGATGGAACGGAAAATATGGTGTTGACGATCAGGAGTAGGCTACAGTACTGGCCTATTTAGTTAACTTCTTTGGGACTGGGGGGGTGGGGCAGTATTGACTAGCTTGGATAAAAAGGTGCCCAGAGTAAACTGCCTGCTACTCAGGCCTAAAAGCTAGAATATGCATATAATTAGTAGATTTGGATAGAAAACGCTCGGAAGATTCTAAAACTGTTTGAATGATGTCTGTGAGTATAACAGAACTCATGTGGCAGGCAAAAACCTGAGAAAAAAAATCCAACCAGGAAGTGGGGAAACCTGAGGTTTGTAGTTTAAGTCATTGCCTATCGAATATACAGTGTCTATGGGGTCATATTGCACTTCCTAAGGCTTCCACTAGATGTCAACAATCTTTAGAATCTTATTTGAGGCTTCTACTGTGAAATGGGGGTGAATGAGAGCTGATTCAACCAGTGGCATGAGCTGACCACGCGCACACACGTGAGAGCGACCTGCGTTCCCATTGCATTTCTGAAGACAAAGGAATTTTCCGGTTGGAACATTATTGAAGATTTATGTTAAAAACATCAGAAAGATTGATTCTATACATCGTTTGACATGTTTCTACGGGCTGTAATGGAACTTTTTGACTTTGTCTGGACCTAGTGATCGCGCCTCATGAATTTGGATTACTGGACTAAACGCGAACAAAAAGGAGGTATTTCGACATAAAATGGACATTATCGAACAAAAACATTTTTGTTGAAGATCAAAGGTAAGTGAATATTTATAATGCTATTTCTGACTTCTGTTGACTCCAACATGGCGGATATCTGTATGGCTTGTTGTGTCTGAGCGCTGTACTCAGATTATTGCACGGTGTGCTTTTTCCGTAAAGTGTTTTTGAAATCTGACACAGCGGTTGCATTAAGGAGAAGTGGATCTAAAATTCCATTCATAACACTTGTTATGAACACTTATGTTTTTCTGTAAATTGATGTGGCTCTCTGCAAAAATCACTGGATGTTTTGGAACTACTGAACATAATGCGCCAATGTTAACAGATTTTTGGATATAAATATGCACTGTATCGAACAAAACATACATGTATTGTGTAACATGAAGTCCTATGAGTGTCATCTGATGAAGATCAAAGGTTAGTGATTCATTTTCTCTATTTCTGCTTTTTGTGACTCCTCTCTTTGGCTGGAAAAATGGCTGTTTTTCTGTGACTAGGTGCTGACCTAACAATCGTTTGGTGTGCTTTCGTCATAGCCTTTTTGAAATCGGACACTGTGGCTGGATTTACAACAAGTGTATCTTTATAATGGTGTAAAATTATTGTATGTTTAAGGAATTTTAATTATGGGATTTCTGTTTTGAATTTGGTGCCCTGCAATTTCACTGGCTGTTGTCGAGGTGGGACGCTACTGTCCCACTTGTACCAAAGAGGTTAACACCCCCTATGACCTCGTTTCCACAGCAACCAGTGATCTGGGTCAACAGCATCAATGGGATCAACTTTTTTTCTACGACTACAAATCCTTTTCTTGTCGTCAAATCCCTGCCAAGTCAGGTAACCTAAGCGCTTCCAAATATGGAGTTGCAGGTTTGCTATATCTGTCATCTTTGTGCATCTCTTATGTGCAAATCTATATGGCAGTCATTTTACTTAAGGACCTTGGAAATGCAGTTATATATATATAAAAAAATATTGTAATATATCCATTTACAAATACAAAAAAGGTGTTTGTTTTTGGATAGTGAACTGCATTTGTGGATAGTGATTTACATTTGTGAATTGGTACTTATTTTGTACTGATCATGATACACAAATACAAAATGCATGCTGTGAGTTGATATCATGATATTGATGCCATACGCTCCTGTCAATCTTGAGTAACAACAAACCTGATTATGCATAAAACTAGGCCTAAGCTACCTGGCCTAGGCTACCCGGCCTGCACAGTGCAGGCTTACAAAAATGTGCCCGTTTGGGGATCTGAAACTATATCTGATTGTCTTAACGCACAATCACTGTGGAGCTTCTAAAAGTAATTGTTCTTCGCCTCAAAAAGCAAGTAAACAAAGTCCGTTTTTACATTCATTGAGAATGAAAATAGCTCCTCAATGTAGCATAATTGAAAAATCTTTAAAAAAGGCCTCGCATTAAAAAAGTCCTCGCTGATTACTTATCCTCACTGAGGCCCCAGCATATTTCATACAAGGTTGCAAGTTCACTAGTGCAAGCTTCAGGCAGGACCCAAGTTAAATATTTGATACAATGTTTCAAGTTCCTTGCAAACAGGCCATGCATAGCCAATGTGATTTATAGGATATTTATTTTGATCAGGATATTTTCTACCTGCGGCGCTGCAAAGTTTTTATTTGTTGGCTTTATGTAGGCTATTTTTACATATTGGCAATGGCAATAGAAGTTCCTTTACATTTCTATCATTTGCATTTAGATAGAATTTTGATTAACCACATGACATTGAGTTTCAGATATGAAGACTATTTTAAATTAAATGAAAGCGTTCCACAAAAATCTGCATATGAAAACCATAACTGGCACGCAGATCAGGAACAGTTTATGATTCTGGTTAGATGTGTGTGTCTTAGTTTTTAATTGCAGTGCTTAAAGCATCAGGCAAAGTAGTCTACACATAGGTAATTTTATTCAAACATAGAGTGTCTATATAGGTAAAAATGCATGTTTTAAAATTTCGACCAATCGACTCAGTCTATCCAATAATTTAATTTGGGGGTTGGGGACAGCCCTAAAACACACACACACACACACAAGATTCAAATGGACTCTACCTTGGATTGTGGTTCTCTTTGTAGTAGTGGGATTTGTGGTAGTCAGAAGGGCTATAAAGACATGACATACAATTAGGCCAGTAAATTAACTATTCTTGTGCAGTCTGTCACAACACTTTACTGCTGTGATCACTCAAATGCTTTAGTCAGCCAGTGTGGTCTGAGTAGTAGAATGGTATTGGACAAGATGGTCAACCTCCCAAAGTGTGAAGGTAGCAGAGGTCAATGGAAGGTAATTTTAAATGGGTAAAATATTGAACTTCAACACCAGTTTGTCATCAATCGTAACCAGCTTTGCTACTAAAAATGCAGAGGCCAATATCAAGGAATGGATCAAAAACAGAACAGAAATAGATGGAAACTAAAATGACCAAATCCAAACTTATAATGCATACAGAGAAAATAAATACTTGAGATTGCTATGCATATGGTGAAAAATAACAAAATAAATACTTGAGATTGCTATGCACAAGCATGCATATGGTGAAAAATAACAATTAGCATGAACATGAATTCAAATACCATCTTGCCTCATGAAAAGTAATTGTGTTTATATGAGTAGAGGTCAGTTCCATAAAAAAAGCCAGTTTGTCGACACATTGGTCTTCTGGTCATGAACACCAAATGATGCAAAATTTCTGAGCTAAAGTATACACTGAATTGTGTTAAATAACAAACAGTGAAATCAGTCTTACCTTTGCATGTTGGGTAAGGAGCTGACCAGCCTTCTATGTCACAGGTCAGACTGGCTTTTCCCTCCATCTCATATCCAGCATTACACCTATACGTCACAAAAGACATGTACGTATAGGGGGGACGGCCGTCAATCCGAACACCATTCACAACAACAGGAGGAAGACATGACACCACTGCAGACATAAACAAAGAGATCTCATTAGCTGCTGTTTTGAGGTGAACAACATGACAAAAGTATATTATTTATTGGTTTTAGACTACTTGAAGCAATAAACAATGTTGTTATAATCACCCATTTATGAATAATGCAACTAATTATTATCTATCAAATAAATAGGGTAGATTCTATTGAAACCTACTTCCTCTGAGCTCAATGTTGCATCATGGTTATTAGATTAGGCCTACACATTAAACATGCTTTAGACTGCTTGATTGCCTGTCTCATGCACATCTGTGATAATGTTTGATTTTATTAAGCTAGATACTGTGATATTTACACATTTATCTTTCAGAGGAGGTCATCTGGAACTTGATCATGACTGTGTGGTGGAGGAAAAAAGTGGAAGCCCAAATAGATTTTATCAGTGTAAGCAACTTGTGTCAAACTCATTCCATGGGAGGCTGAATGTCTGCGGGTTCTCCTCCCTTGTACTTGATTGATGAATTAAGGTCACTAGTTAGTAAGGAACTCCCCCTCATCTGCTCATCTTAATTAAAAGGAAAACCAGTAGACCCTCCATGGAGGGTGAGTTTGACACCCCTGGTGTTAGCAGTTCATTATTGTTTTATTAACAATCATACTTATAAAAACAGGGGAAAAGGAAAGCTTTCAACATACTTTTACACTCCGGTGGAGCTGGCTGGAATTCTCCATTCTCACTGCAGGTTATGTATTTAGTTCCAACCAGAGTGTAATCCTTCTCACAGTCATATTGCACTACACTTCCATAGTCATACGTATCATCAGGTGGGACAACAGGCCCACCGTTGACAATGTTTGGGGGCTTTCCACACTTCACCACTGCAGATTAGAGCACAACAGCAGTTATGAAGAGATGACTCAGGCACATGCACAGAACTGTTAATGTTATTTTCACTTGACACGCTCCTTCAGATTACCAACCTTCACATACAGGAACTCTGCCATCCCAGCCTCCAGCCATACAGGTCCTTACACCGCTGCCCACAAGCACATAGCTGAAATATAGAAAGATTAGACAATACGAGACACTTTTTACAACTTTGCTTTCAGGATAGTAAGGGTTACAACAGAGACTGTTCACAGCTCTGATCAAAATAGTAATAACAGATGAAATTGAAATACTTTTTGTTTAGCTTTTAGGGAGGAGAAGTTTGATTAAGGCCTATTTGGAAAAATCACTAAATTAGGCCAACAAATGGACAGCTTTGTGAAAATGTTGACATGTTAATTCTAAAAAAATAAAATAAAACATTGAATAACATCTAAGACTGAAGAAAGCACTGACCCAGTGTTACAGGTAGCAACTACCTGGTCTCCAAACAAGATCCCCTCAGAGAGATTAAACTGGCCGTTCATCACTTCTCCTGGGCTGCCACACGACTTCCCTGAAACAACCATAGAGAAAACCAGTCAGACTTTCAAAATGACAGAGTGAGAAAGAGTTTAATGTTAGCACAAAACAGGTTAGAATTCCAGGCTAGTATTTCAATTAGATTTAAGGATGGGCAATGAATATATCAAGTTGAGTGGGTAAGTAAAAACTGGAAATATTTACAAGAATATGGCACAAATTTCCAGAACAAAAATAAATAGACGATTATATTACTTTCGCATTTCAGTTTCACTTCACTCCACACGCCAGCAGTACAGGTGACTGGCGTAGATCGTCCTGTACTGGCATATCCAATTGCACACTGAAAAGTGACTTTTGCGCCATCTACAAATGTCTCTTGCGTGATGAAGGCATCTGACAAAACCATGTTTGGCCCTCCTATGGGTTTGGTACAGTTTTTAGCTGAAAGAAGTGGAGACAAAATGGAATTCTGTTAATGACCAAGATGAACAAATACAGGAGACAACATTTTCAATTCAACCCACAAACTGTTGTAGTTTAAGCTTTAAACCACCATCTAGACAGAGAGAGATAAAAAGAAATAGGATTCTATACAGAAATGACCCCACCTTGGACAGTGAGAACAATCAAGGCCAGCTGGACCATCCATATCGTCAAGGGCCAACAGATGTTTGAGGGCTGCATGACATTATTTTCCTGTAACAAGCAGCAGCACACAATTTCCTGGATTGGTTGGTTTGCTTGTACTGCAAAGTTTTTTTCAGATCGCCACCTACGTAGACGAATTTCTCTAAATATCCACTTGCCGTAATCACGCTGTTGAGAAGGAAAAACACACACTGTCATACAAAAATCTTTGAGTTAGGGTAGCCATACAGATAACTAACTTTAGCTAGCCTAACTGGTAACGTTACTAGTGAAGCCTGGGACAAAGCACAATCAAACTTGCCCAAAACAATGTAACTGCCATGGAAACGCGTGGGGGAAAGGGCCATGGGGGAAATATCCCGAATCTCCTCATTGCCCCAAGCAAAATGTACCTACATTTAGGCTATTGTTTGTGTGAATTTCAGACTGTGGGGGATTACACTTGTATGGATGTTTACCCCAACACATGTTCATGTCATCATTGACATGACTACCAATATCTGTATGCTAGCTATGCTAACCAGCTTATACAAACAGGAGTAAGCATTTAGCATTCACTTCTAAATCTGAAAAAGGGACAACTATGTTATACAGCGAAAAACAGCCCAATGCAATATACACTGCTCAAAAAAAATAAAGGGAACACTTAAACACCACAATGTAACTCCAAGTCAATCACACTTCTGTGAAATCAAACTGTCCACTTAGGATGCAACACTGACAATAAATTTCACATGTGCTGTGTGAAAATGGAAATGGAATAGACAACAGGTGGAAATTGTAGGCAATTAGCAAGACACCCCCAATAAAGGAGTGGTTCTGCAGGTGGTGACCACAGACCACTTCTCAGTTTCTATGCTTCCTGGCTGATGTTTTGGTCACTTTTGAATGCTGGCGGTGCTTTCACTCTAGTGGTAGCATGAGACGGAGTCTACAACCCACACAAGTGGCTCAGGTAGTGCAGCTCATCCAGGATGGCACATCAATGCGAGCTGTGGCAAGAAGGTTTGCTGTGTCTGTCAGCGTAGTGTCCAGAGCATGGAGGCGCTACCAGGAGACAGATCAGTACACCAGGAGCTGTGGAGGAGGCCGTAGGAGGGCAACAACCCAGCAGCAGGACCGCTACCTCCACCTTTGTGCAAGGAGGAGCAGAAGGAGCACTGCCAGAGACCTGCAAAATTACCTCCAGCAGGCCACAAATGTGCATGTGTCTGCTCAAACGGTCAGAAAACAGACTCCATGAGGGTGGTATGAGGGCCCGACGTCCACAGATGGGGGTTGTGCTTACAGCCCAACACCGTGCAGGACGTTTGGCAAATTCGCCACTGGCGCCATGTGCTCTTCACAGATGAAAGCAGGTTCACACTGACTACGTGACAGAGTCTGGAGACACTGTGGAGAACGTTCTGCTGCCTGCAACATCCTCCAGCATGACCGGTTTGGCAGTGGGTCAGTCATGGTGTGGGGTGGCATTTCTTTGGGGGGGCCGCACAGCCCTCCATGTGCTCGCCAGAGGTAGCCTGACTACCATTAGGTACCGAGATGAGATCCTCAGACCCCTTGTGAGACCATATGCTGGTGCGGTTGGCCCTGGGTTCCTCCTAATGCAAGACAATGCTAGACCTCATGTGGCTGGAGTGTGTCAGCAGTTCCTGCAAGAGGAAGGCATTGATGCTATGGACCGCCCGTTCCCCAGACCTGAATCCAATTGAGCACATCATGTCTCGCTCCATCCACCAACGTGGCGTTGCACCACAGACTGTCCAGGAGTTGGCGGATGCTTTAATCCAGGTCTGGGAGCATGCCCAGGCGTTGTAGGGAGGTCATACAGGCACGTGGAGGCCACACACACACACTACTGAGCCTCATTTTGACTTGTTTTAAGGACATTACATCAAAGTTGGATGAGCCTGTAGTGTGGTTTTCCACTTTAATTTTGAGTGTGACTCCAAATCCAGACCTCCATGGGTTGATACATTTGATTTCCATTGATAATTTGTGTGATTTTGTTGTCAGCACATTCAACTATGTAAAGAAAAAAGTATTTAATAAGAATATTTCATTCATTCAGATCTAGGATGTGTTATTTTAGTGTTCCCTTTATTTTTTTGAGCAGTGTATATAGACCAAATTATTTGGACAACCATACAAATGAGTGGATTCGGCTATTTCAGCCACACTTGATGCTGACGGTTTATAAAATCGAGTGTACAGCAATGCAATCTTTATAGACAAACATTAGCAGCCTTACGGAAGAGCTCAGTGACTTTCAACGTGGCACTGTCATAGGATGCCACATTTCAAACAAGTCAGTTGGTCAAATTTCTGCCATTGGACTCAGTGGCAACAAGTTCTCTGGAGTGATGAAACATGCTTCACCATCTGGCAGTCCGACGGACAAATCTGGGCTTGGCAGATGCCAGGAGAACGCTACCTGCCCAAATGCATAGTGCCAACTGTAAAGTTTAGTGGAGGGGAGTGTGTCCTGGTTCGGGCTTAGCCCCTTAGTTCCAGTGAAGGGAAATCTTAACGCTATAGCATAAAATGATATTCTGGACAATTCTGTGCTTCCAACTTTGTGACAACCGTTTGGGAAATACCCTTTCCTGTTCCAGCATGAGGAATGCCTCTGTGCACAAAGAGAGGTCCATACAGAAAGCGTGTCGAGATCGGTGTGGAAGAACTTGACTGGCCCGCACAGAGCCCTGACCTCATCCCCATCGAACACCTTTGGGACAAATTGGAGCACCAACTGCGAGCCAGGCCTAATCGCCCAACATCAGTGCCCAACCTCACTAATCCAAGCAAGTCCCCGCAGCAATGTTTCAACATCTAGTGGAAAGCCTTCCCAGAAGATGGATGGATAAAAGTGGGGACCAACTCCATATTAAATACCCATGATTTTGGAATGAGATGTTCGACGAGCATGCACTACATGACCAAAAGTATTTCCAAAATCAGACTTGAGTAATTAGTTACGGTTTTCCATTACATCTAGAGCATTTGTGACTGTAGCAGGAGCTAGCAACCATTTCATTCATTTTTTTGCCGACCTTCACTGACACCTGTCATATTCAATGCGTGTTGCACGTTCGTATATTCATCAGTTATTCAGCACTCTGACACACAAACGAGAGTTCTCTGAAATCAGAGTAGATAGCCAAAATGAATTTACAAAGTTTATTCTCAAAGTCGCGGGGATGTCACGTCCTACTTTTATCAGTACACTCATAACCTAAGAATGACAAAATATCTATTAAATCAAATAACCGTATGTCGCAAATAAGCCATACATGTTTTTGTTGACCAGATTCAACACTCCATACAAAGTCATTTTTTGGTGAGCGAAAAATCGCCACCTGCTGGAGGGAGACAGATTCTCCGCTGAGTTGGGCCCCTCTCTTTGGGTGTGTTCGTAAATTTACTCTGGTATCTACTACTATTTCAGATAACTCTCGTCTGAGTCTGCCAGAGCACAAGAATGCGCAACACCAGTTGAATGTTGGCAAAAATACTTAATTAAAATTGTTGCCAGCAGTACAGTTACAACGCTCTAGATAACATGAAAACAGTCTAATCAGCTCTGCTAGTGCGAGTAAAATTGTCAGTGTGCAGTGTTCTCTCGGTGTCTGGAAGTAGCTAGCAAGCTAGCCAACTTTTGCCAGTTAGCTTGGGTGCTTAACCGACGTGAGGTCAGAATGGTCGAATCAACCCCACTTCTCGGCCAGAGTGCACTCACGAGTAGGCTGGACAATGGAACAAGTCAAAATTCACCCAAGGATGAAAAACGGCCAAAGAATGTTGAACAATGACTGTTCTGGCTGTTTAAAAATCAGTCACATATTGAAAAAGAGGACAGGGACATTTTTTTGTTTGTTTAGGGTATACACCTTTTTCTGGAGAAGAAAATCATTAACCATGGAGCAGAAACATTTTGAATTTGATGGCTATGTGCCAGCCATCACTAATACTGTGACAGGGAACCCAAACCGGCTGCGTGCGTGCGCCATCGTGCATAAATGTATTTTGTCCCCCCACAACAAATGCGATCATGACATGCAGGTTGAAAAACTCAACCAATTACATTAAATTTGGGGACAGGTCAAAAGGCATTAAACATGTATGACAATTTAGTTACCTAGCTTGCACAGGCAACTAATTTGTCTTATTTAGCTAGCTTGCTGTTGCTAGCTCATTTGTCCTGGGATAAACATTGAATTTTTATTTTACCTGAAATGCACAAGGTCCTTTACTCCGACAATTAATCCACACATAAAACTGTCAACCGAATCATTTCTAGTCATCTCTCCTCCTTCCAGGCTTTTTCATCTTTGACCTTAACGTAAACTCACCCCATTCCATACAAATGTGCACAACCGCAACATTCAAACGAGGCAACAAAGAAAACTAATGGGACTGTAGCGACTGTGTTGACGTCAAAATCTGGGGTGTGAACTAGGTTTCTACTCAAGCGTTGATCAACTAATCAAATCGTATTTGTTATACACACATGGTTAGCAGATGTTAATGCGAGTGTAGCAAAATGCTTGTGCTTCTAGTTCCGACAATGAAGTAATAACCAACAAGTAATCTAGCTAACAATTCCAAAACTACTACCTTATAGACACAAGTGTAAGGGGATAAAGAATATGTACATAAAGATATATGAATGAGTGATGGTACAGAGCGGCATAGTCAAGATACAGTAGATGGTATTGAGTACAGTATACACATATGAGATGAGTATGTAAACAAAGTGGAATAGTTAGTGGCTAGTGATACATGTATTACATAAAGATGCAGTAGATGAAATAGAGTACAGTATATACCTATACATATGAGATGAATAATGTAGGGTATGTAAACATTATATTAGGTAGCATTGTTTAAAGTGGCTAGTGATATATTTTACATAATTTCCCATCAATTCCCATTATTAAAGTGGCTGGAGTTGAGTCAGTGTGTTGGCAGCAGCCACTCAATGTTAGTGGTGGCTGTTTAACAGTCTGATGACCTTAAGATAGAAGCTGTTTTTCAGTCTCTCTGTCCCAGCTTTGATGCACCTGTACTGACCTCGCCTTCTGGATGATAGCGGGGTGAACAGGCAGTGGCTCGGGTGGTTGTTGTCCTATATGATCTTTATGGACTTCCTGTGACATCGGGTGGTGTAGGTGTCCTGGAGGGCAGGTTGTTTGCCCCCGGTGGTGCGTTGTGCAGACCTCACTACCCTCTGGAGAGCCTTACGGTTGTGGGCGGAGCAGTTGCCGTACCAGGCGGTGATACAGCCCGACAGGATGCTCTCGATTGTGCATCTGTAGAAGTTTGTGAGTGCTTTTGGTGACAAGCCGAATTTCTTCAGCCTCCTGAGGTTGAAGAGGCGCTGCTGCACCTTCTTCACGATGCTGTCTGTGTGGGTGAACCAATTCAGTTTGTCTGTGATGTGTACGCCGAGGAACTTAAAACTTACTACCCTCTCCAATACTGTCCCATCGATGTGGATAGGAGGGTGTTCCCTCTGCTGTTTCCTGAAGTCCACAATCATCTCCTTAGTTTTGTTGACGTTGAGTGTGAGGTTATTTTCCTGACACCATACTCCGAGGGCCCTCACCTCCTCCCTGTAGGCCGTCTCGTCGTTGTTGGTAATCAAGCCTACCTACCTTGTGTCGTCCGCAAACTTTATGATTGAGTTGGAGGCGTGCGTGGCCACACAGTCGTGGGTGAACAGGGAGTACAGGAGAGGGCTCAGAACGCACCCTTGTGGGGCCCCAGTGTTGAGGATCAGCGGGGTGGAGATGTTGTTGCCTACCCTCACCACCTGGGGGCGGCCCGTCAGGAAGTCCAATACCCAGTTGCACAGGGCGGGGTCGAGACCCAGGGTCTCGAGCTTGATGACGAGCTTGGAGGGCACTATGATGTTAAATGCCAAGCTGTAGTCGATGAACAGCATTCTCACATAGGTATTCCTCTTGTCCAGATGGGTTAGGGCAGTGTGCAGTGTGGTTGAGATTGCATCGTCTGTGGACCTATTTGGGCGGTAAGCAAATTGGAGTGGGTCTAGGGTGTCAGGTAGGGTGGAGGTGATATGGTCCTTGACTAGTCTCTCAAAGCACTTCATGATGACGGAAGTGAGTGCTACGGGGCGGTAGTCGTTTAGCTCAGTTACCTTAGCTTTCTTGGGAACAGGAAAAATGGTGGCCCTCTTGAAGCATGTGGGAACAACAGACTGGGATAGGGATTGATTGAATATGTCCGTAAACACACCAGCCAGCTGGTCTGCGCATGCTCTGAGGGCGCGGCTGGGGATGCCGTCTGGGCCTGCAGCCTTGCGAGGGTTGACACGTTTAAATGTTTTCCTCACGTCGGCTGCAGTGAAGGAGAGTCTGCATGTTTTGGTTGCGGGCCGTGTCAGTGGCACTGTATTGTCCTCAAAGCGGGCAAAAAAGTTATTTAGTCTGCCTGGGAGCAAGTCATGGTAATGGCACTATAGTATTGGAGAAAAGTTGAAAATAAAAAAATAAAACTGACCCTCCGTTACATCGTGATGTGTCATGTCGTAACGTACAGCACTCATAAAGCAACTATTTCTGTCTTACGATCTCCATCCACCAGGTGTAGCACAGTAATTTTGTGTGTCATCACTGCATGCGATCATCATTCCCAAAGCCGCTGTTTACTTCTAAGATCACTTTAGCACCGCACTAAAAACCGATTCAAATTCGACACAAACCTTCAAAATAGGTATGTATTCACACATTATATAAACTCTTTATAGTGTTTTATTTACATTTAGAGGCGATTAGGTGACGAGTTGGACAGATCGAGTGAAAAAAAGCAATTTTCCCACAAAACATCTCTCCTTTTCACTATCACGCATTAGCTTCGCTTCCCCACCTGCCATTTTTTAAAAGACCCGACGCGGCTCATTGCCTGCTTGAATTATGCAGAAACGGGCAGCGTTTAGGTCATGTAATTGAATCTGTTGGAAAGGGGAGAAATTGTGCTTTACAATGGCATTGACATCACAGTTGATCTGGAAGTATTTCGTTTTTGGGGCGCTAAAATAAGGGCAATTGTACGGACCAAGGCGATGTACGAGTTTACGTTATATGGTGATTGGCATCTAAACTTTCATAGCATTACCACAACAACGGCAAAACAGTTAGTCTTTCAATCACCCACGTGGGTATAACCAATGAGGAGATGGCACGTGGGTACCTGCTTCTATAAACCAATGAGGAGATGGGAAAGGCAGGACTTGCACCGCGATAAGCGTCAGAAATAGGAATTACTTCTATTTTAGCCCTTGGCAACGCAGACGCTCGTTGGCTCAATAATCGAATAACAATAATTGCACACAAAGTAGACTACACTTTTTTATTTTTTTTTATTTTTATTTCACCTTTATTTAACCAGGTAGGCTAGTTGAGAACAAGTTCTCATTTGCAACTGCGACCTGGCCAAGATAAAGCATAGCAGTGTGAACAGACAACAACACAGAGTTACACATGGAGTAAACAATTAACAAGTCAATAACACAGTAGAAAAACAAAGGGGGGAGTCTATATACAATGTGTGCAAAAGGCATGAGGTAGGCGAATAATTACAATTTTGCAGATTAACACTGGAGTGATAAATGATCAGATGGTCATGTACAGGTAGAGATATTGGTGTGCAAAAGAGCAGAAAAATAAATAAATAAAAACAGTATGGGGATGAGGTAGGTGAAAATGGGTGGGCTATTTACCAATAGACTATGTACAGCTGCAGCGATCGGTTAGCTGCTCAGATAGCTGATGTTTGAAGTTGGCGAGGGAGATAAAAGTCTCCAACTTCAGCGATTTTTGCAATTCGTTCCAGTCACAGGCAGCAGAGTACTGGAACGAAAGGCGGCCAAATGAGGTGTTGGCTTTAGGGATGATCAGTGAGATACACCTGCTGGAGCGCGTGCTACGGATGGGTGTTGCCATCGTGACCAGTGAGCTGAGATAAGGCGGAGCTTTACCTAGCATGGACTTGTAGATGACCTGGAGCCAGTGGGTCTGGCGACGAATATGTAGCGAGGGCCAGCCGACTAGAGCATACAAGTCGCAGTGGTGGGTGGTATAAGGTGCTTTAGTGACAAAACGGATGGCACTGTGATAGACTGCATCCAGTTTGCTGAGTAGAGTGTTGGAAGCCATTTTGTAGATGACATCGCCGAAGTCGAGGATCGGTAGGATAGTCAGTTTTACTAGGGTAAGCTTGGCGGCGTGAGTGAAGGAGGCTTTGTTGCGGAATAGAAAGCTGACTCTTGATTTGATTTTCGATTGGAGATGTTTGATATGAGTCTGGAAGGAGAGTTTGCAGTCTAGCCAGACACCTAGGTACTTATAGATGTCCACATATTCTAGGTCGGAACCATCCAGGGTGGTGATGCTAGGCGGGGATGCGGGTGCAGGCAGCGATCGGTTGAAAAGCATGCATTTGGTTTTACTAGCGTTGCCAATAATAAGGTAGCCGAGGAAAGCAGAAAGGTCTAAATGCCAACAATAGCGAGGCAGGCATTGTGACACAGAACAATCGGCTGGGAATAGAACATTCGGAAGGCGAGTCCAATAGAACTAATGAGCTGGCAGGGTGAAAAAAATTCACTAAAATTGGGCATGTATTTTTCGCGATTTACTATAGAACTACGGCAAGCAGCTGGGACATATAGTAATATTACTTAATTAACTGTGTTCCACGACGCATGCAATTACATCTATTTTTATAAAAGCGTTACAAATGGAACGTGTCCAGCCTATACACAGATAGCTAAACCGCCCAAAGTATTCGCAACCCAACTCCACCGTGATGCTAACGGTACAACAGCTAACTAATTAGCCAGGCTAGCAAAACCATAGTCAAATAGTATCTACTGCGTTACCTAGCTTTGTTATTTTGTATTTTCGTGATTTTATTGAAAATAGTTCAGCAGTATGGCACGAGGGGTGTGACATGTTATGGCCAAAAGAGAACAGCAATGGCGTATTGTAGGCACTAACTCCGCCATGCCATGGTTCGTTGGGAAAGGCCTATAGACAGAGAGGAAGAGGTATTGTGTTTGTAAATTCACTCTGGAGTGCCAGAGTGCGCTCTGGGCGTTCGTAAATTCAGAGCGTTGTCAATTGTCCATTTGTAAATTCAGAGCGTTTTCGCTCTCTGACTAGTCGTATTTGATCAACTCCATTGATGTCTAGTTTGAGGAAACACTCGGATATTGTAGCTGGATCAGCTTGCTACCGTGTTAGTGTCCATTGCTAGCTAGCACTTTCTCTAATTTCCAATAATGATAATCTATGGTATTTGGAAGTCTTACCTTATTGTTCAAATGGTCTGTCCACTTTCTTCAAAAAGCTGCTCCGTCGAATATGTATTCTAACTCACTGTTCTGGCTTCTTCTTCTATGCTATCATGGCGGTCCGCAAACAATCGACAATCGTTTAAGTGCATGCCGCCACCTACTGGGCTGGAATGTACGATCAATCATGATCTGCCCAATTCTGTACTACCATGAAAATAAAATCGAAACCCAAATAAATCCCTAATAATTTCTACCCCCCCCCCCCCAAAAAAAAACTCCACCTCCCCAACACCCCTACCCCATTCAACTGTGTATATATATACATATATATATATCTCATGCTGAATCACTCCCCCCTTAGAATTGTTCAGCACGTCAACAACCATTTCAACAGTAAACATGTTATCTATTTTGTCGTCTCAACAATAACCTTCAAGCTGGCATTTCTGCTTTCCACAACTGAGTCGTATTGATAACCTTACCAATAAAAGCTAGTCAACTTTATTCATTATCAAAGTGTCCTTTGACACTGCAAGTTCATTCCTCCAAACCATGCCAGGACCAGCAGAAACACCAGTCCCAACATTAGGTCCACTTACTACAGGAGCAGCCATGGAAGCTCATAATGTAAAAAATATATATAAAAAAATAAATCAAACTTTGTCACATGCGCCAAATACAACAAGTGTAACCTTACCGTTAAATATGATCTTTATTTAACTAGGCAAGTCAGTTAAGAACAAATTCTTATTTTCAATGATGCCTAGGAACAATGGGTTAACTGCCTTGTTCAGGGGCAGAAGGACAGATTTTTACCTTGTCAGCTCAGGGATTTGATCTTGCAACTTTCCAGTTACTAGTCCAACGCTCTAACCACTAGGCTACCTGCAAGCCCTTAACCAGTAAACAGTGCAGTCCACACTGTAGTCTTACAGCAACTGCTTACGATATATCATGACTAATTCTATATCTCTGAGCCTCTCTGCACCTGGCATCCACCAAATGCTGCACTATGTTCCACCCCCATAATTACAACGCTTAACCTTCACATTGCTACCACATTCACCGTAACCACGTTCCCTTCCACACCTGGCACAGCTTTTACTTCCTTTACATTGAACAGCTACATGTCCCATTCTTTTGCATTTATAACACCTTAATGGGGATGGGACAAATTATCTGACATTGAATTTAAGGAATCCTATATGTACTTTTCCAGGCATAACCTTCTTAAACCTCAGCAGCACTGATAGGCTTTCATTTCTTTGACCTTCTTTCCTACAGACTAACATTTTGGCCTGAATCACTCTTTCTCCATTTTTTTCTTAAATATCATCTATGGACATATATTGGTACCTCAGTGATGACTCGCCTCAATCTAGCATAAGCACCAGGGACATGGCTTTTAATCTTCTTCCCATTAAACTTTTCCATTGTCAGAATCTTCTCTTGCTGAGCCTGGCTACCACAAAATGTTAACAATATACCATTTCCAATTAACCAAGCTAATTTCACTTCATCTACAGCATTAGTTAGTCAGATAGGGTGTAAGTGAGGCCCTGTGGTCTCATCAAACACTATCACTACTTTTCACTCCAACACATCATTACTCTTGCTTCCTACCTTGGCCCTCTTTATGCTTTTGTTTTACTATGATCTCTCTTCTACCGGTCTTAATATATATTTTTTTATATAACTAGGCAAGTCAGTTAAGAACAAATTCTTAATTACAAGGACAGCCTACCCCAGCAGTGATACAACCTGGATTCGAACCAGGGACTGTAGTGACGCCTCTTGCACTGAGATACAGTGTCTTTGACTGCTGCACCACTCGGGAGCCCATTCCAACCCCTCCGGTCCTTGACCCTCATCCTCCCGCTCCATACCATCAGAACTGACACCCATATTGTTGGCATTTCAACACAGCTGTTACTTCACCAACTTTTTCCAAATTACATCTGCACTACTCGCCGCCATTTCCGACCGGTGGCTCCTTCTTCTTTAAGGTTTTATGGCAGACTGCACCCATTGGTGTATTGCTGCCACCTACTGTACAGCTATTGAACAAAAAAAGTTGAATATCCATTGCGGGAAACGGGGTGGGGAATACCACCATTTTATACGATACAAAAATAAAATTAATCCCAAAAGGCCCCACCCTACTCCTTCAGTGATAATCCAAATCACATCCCTACACAGGCTCAAGGGCCTTTGCGGATGGAACATTTCCATCGACAGGATTCCTTGTAATGCCTCTGCTGTTAAATCCGAGTCCCAAAAAACTTTCAGCCGCGCTTACAACGATGCCTTTTTTCTAAGATTTCTTTATTTGCGCTGTGCGGTTTATAACTAATGCAATAAATGATACAAAGTCCACCTTTAACATGCAACATGTCAGGATCCTGTTGGCGAGTAACATTTACTGATGTCTCAACATAACCTCACATAACCCAAATATATGTACGAAGGGAGAGACTTCTTCAAATAACAAAATAATGAATGGAGTGGGTTTCCTCACTCCATCCACCATACGGGTCAGTCGGCATGCACCAACCACTGCATCTACTGTTCTCTCAGATAAGATAACTTCAGAACAAACTTCTTTTCCCCCCCCCCAAATTTTTTTTGGGGGGACTCTTGTTCCATGTAGTGAATCTGTTATTCAATGCGTTTGCATGGGCTAACATTTTTTATCAAATACTTTTTTAATATATACAGTGCATTCGAAAAGTATTCAGATCCCTTAACTATCCACATTTTGTTACGTTAGTTTTATTCTAAAAATTGATTAAATCATTTTTTCTCATCAAGCTACACACAATACTCCATAATTATAAAGCAAAAACAGGTTTTTAGATTTTTTTTTGCAGAAATATCACATTTACATAAGTATTCGAGGCAGGTAGCCGGAAGGTTACTAGATCGAATCCCTGAGCTCACAAGGTAAAAATCTGTCGTTCTGCCCCTGAACAAGGCAGTTAACCCGTTGTTCCTAGGCTGTCATTGTAAATATGAATTTGTTCTTAACTGACTTGCCTAGTTAAATATTCTTTTTTAAATTCAGACCCTTTACTAAGTACTTTGTTGAAGCACGTTTGGCAGCGATTACAGCCTCGAGTCTTCTTGGGTATAAGGCTACAAGCTTGGCACACCTGTATTTGAGGAGTTTCTCCCATTCTTCTCTTCAGATCCTCTCAAGCTCTGTCAGGATGGGGAGTGTCGCTGCACAGCTATTTTCAGGTCTCTACAGAGATGTTCGATCAAGGTCTGGCTGGGCCACTCAAGGACAAACAGATTTGTCCCGAAGCCACTCCTGCGTTGTCTTGGCTGTGTGCTTAGGGTCATTGTCCTGTTGGAAGGTGAACCTTCGCCACAGTCTGAGGTCCTGAGCACACTGGAGCAGGTTTTCATCAAGGATCGCCCTGTACTTTGCGCCGTTCATCTTTTTCCCTGAAAAACATCCCCGCAGCATGATGCTGCCAGCACGATACTTCACCGTAGGGATGGTGCTAGGTTTCCTCCAGATGTGACGCTTGGCAAAACATCATTTAGGTTCCTTTTGGCAAACTCCAAGCAGGCGGTCATGTGCCTTTTACTGAGGAGTGGCTTCCGTCTGACCACGCTACCATAAAGGTCTGATTGGTGGAGTGCTGGGTTAGGGTTAACAACAACGCTCTGTCAGAGTGACCATTGGGTTCTTAGTCACTTTGCTGACCAAGGCCCTTCTCCCCCGATTGCTGAGTTGGCCAGGCGGACAGCTCTAGGTGGTTCCAAACTTCTTCCATTTAATAATTATGGAGGACACTGTTCTTGGGGACCTTCAATGACACAGAAATGTTTTGGTACACTTCCACAGATTTGTGCCTCGACACAATCCTGTCTCAGAGCTCTATGGAAAATTCCTACAACCGCATGGCTTGATTTTTGCTCTGACATGCACTGTCAACTGTGGGATCTTATATAAACAGGTGTGTGGCTTTCCAAATCATGTCAAATCAATTGAATTTACCACAGGTGGACTCCAATCAAGTTATAGAAACATCTCAAGGATGATCAATGGAAACAGGATGGCCTGAGCTCAGTTTCGAGTCTCATAGCAAAGGGTCTGAATACTTATGTAAATAAGGTATTTTTTTTTTATACATTTGCAAACATTTTAAAAACCTGTTTTCGCTTTGTCATTATGGGGTATTGTGTGTTGACTGACAAGGATTTTTTTTTTTTTTACTTAATCCTTTTTTTAATAAGGCTGTAACGAAACAAAATGTGGGGAAAGTCCTGCATCGTCTGTGTTTGGCCGGGGTAGGCCGTCATTGTAAGTAAGAATCTGTTCTTAACTGACTTGCCTAGTTAAATAAAGGTGCTTTTTTTTTTTTTTAAAGAAAGAAAGATCTGTTTGTCATGTATGATAGAAGAGGTTTAAAAACAACAGCTGCATATGCATTTTAGCCAAAACATATGGCATTCAATACAATCTTCTCTAAAAACAGTTGTACAATGGGCTCTACAATAAGATAACCAGTTTGGTGGGCTTGCATAATGTTGAATGCATTGGAATATATGATAACGAGCCTATAGGATTATAGAAAAAGCAGCTGGGTAAATGAATGTTAGTTTCAAATGCTAGATGTCCAGTGACTGAGTATATTTACGTGGTTAAATGATTAACATTCCTACTAAACTTCTAGAAGTTGACGGTGCCTACACCGTCCTCAGAACAGCATCAGTGTTGCAGTTCTTTACAAAACCAGTGCGCCTGGCACCTACTATTACACCCCGTTCAAAGGCACATCTTTTGTCTTGCCCATTCACCCTCTGAATGGCACGTCTCAATTGGCTAAAAATTCCTTCTTTAACCTCTCTTCTCCCCTTCATCTACACTGATTGTAATGGATTTAACAAGTGACATCAATAAGAGATTATAGATTTCACCTGGATTAACCTGGTCAGTCTATGTAATGGAAAGAGCAGGTGTTCATAATGTTTTGTACACTCAGTGTATATCAACTGCCGTGAAGAGCACAATCTTACAATGTTGCAGTCCAGAAATAAGAGCTTTAAATCTATGCCAAAAGCCTGGGCCTCTGATGGAGACTGTAGAACTGTCATCAATGCATGCTTCAGTATTCCCCCTTCTTTCTAGGAGCATTTGTGTGACTAGGCCCCATAGGCATATCGAAAGGATCCCACCCACCCTGGTCACCAATGTAACTGACCGATATAGAGAGAGACAATTGCCTTGTGTGGTCCAGAGACGAGATCTCTACCGTCTATGGCAAAAGCCTGGGCTACTAACAGGGACAATAGAATTCTCCCCACTGCATGTTACAATTGTAAAGTAATCTCTTTGTCACCTGTTAAACTAAATCTACATTGAATTTAGTCTTCGAGATGTCTCACAAGTCTTCAACTGGCAGCTTCATTAAATAGTACCCGCGACCGGGAGGTCCATCGGGCGACGCACTAACCCGCGTCCGGGTTAGGGAGGGTTTGGCCAATAGGGATATCCTTGTCTCATCGCGCTCTAGCGACTCCTGTGGCGGGCAAGGCGCAGTGCGCGCTGACCAGGTCGCCAGGTGCACAGTGTTTCCTCCGACACATTGGTGCGGCTGGCTTCCAGGTTGGATGCGCGCTGTGTTAAGAAGCAGTGTGGCTTGGTTGGGTTGTGTTTCGGAGGACGCATGGCTCTCGACCTTCGTCTCTCCCGAGCCCGTACGGAAGTTGTAGCGATGAGACAAGACAGTAACTACTAACAATTGGATACCATGAAATTGGGGAGAAAAAGGTGGGGTATTTTTTTAAATAATAATAAATAAACAAATAAATAGTTCCCGCAAAACACCAGTCTCAACGTCAACAGTGAGAGGTGACTCCGGGATGCTGGCCTTCTAGGCAGAGTTCCTCTGTCCAGTGTCTGTGTTCTTTTGCCAGTCTGAGAGATGGCTTTTTCTTTGCAACTCTGCCTGGAAGGCCAGCATACCTGTGTCGCCTCTTCACTGTTGACTTTGAGACTGGTGTTTTGCGGGTACTATTTACTGAAGCTGCCAGTTGAGGACTTGTGAGGTGTCTCTTTCTCAAACTAGACACTCTAATGTACTTATCCTCTTGCTCAGTTGTGCACCGGGGCCTCCCACTCCTCTTTCTATTCTGGTTAGAGCCAGTTTGCGCTGTTCTGTGAAAGGAGTAGTACACAGCGTTGAACGAGATCTTCAGTTTCTTGGAAATTTCTAGCATGGAATAGCCTTCATTTCTCAGAACAAGAATATACTGACCAGTTTCAGAACAAAGGTTGTTGTTTCTGGCCATTTTGAGCCTGTAATCGAACCCACAAATGCTGATGCTACAGATACTCAACTAGACTAAAGAAGGACAGTTTATTTGCTTCTTTAATCAGCACAACCATTTTCAGCTGTGCTAACATAATTGCAAAATGGTTTTGTAATGATCAATTAGCCTTTTTAAAATGATCAACTTGGATTAGCTAATACAACGTGCCATTGGAACACAGGAGTGATAGTTGCTGATAATGGGCTTCTGTACGCCTATGTAAACATTCCATTAAAAAAAGCTGCCGTTTCCAGCTACAATAGTCATTTACAACATTAACAATGTCAACACTGTATTTCTGATCAATTTGATGTTATTTTAATGGACAAAAAAAATGTGCTTTTCTTTCAAAAACAAGGACATTTCTAAGTAACCCCAAACTTTTGAACGGTAGTGTACATTCAGTAATCTTCCTCTGATTTGTCATCCTGAGGGTCCCAGAGATAAAATGTAGCATAGTTTTGTTTGATCAAATCCATTTTTATGTTCAAATGTAGGAACTGGGGTCTACAGTTTGACCCCACGGCTGTCTCTGGCTCCACACACCCCCCTCCCGGCCATCTAGATGTGTGAAAGTTGGTGTATAAGCTAATGATCCATCATTTATGACTTTCCTGGGGGTGTGTAAACAGCATTTTTGTTTGTTCTCTATAGTTACATTTTCAAGTATATATCAATTGACCAATTCGGCACATTTGGGCAATCTTCTGGCAGAATTGATACAAAATATTGTATTCTTGTTGTATAGTAACTAGCTACCTAGCAAGCTAGATACGTTACAGTTGCTGCATTCTAATTTGGGAGTAATAGTAAACACCAGTGGTGTTTAGTACCTAGATACGGAGAACTTGATTGGCAGACGTGATTAGCAGAGATGGTACCTGGATAGTAGTGATGGGCATTCCGAATCTTTCTGTGAGCTGGCTCATTTGGCTCTGTTCACACAAAAGAGCCGGATCATTTGTCTCCCAAACGATTTGTCGTTCAAAATGCTTCCGAATTTACCTAGAACCATGAAAAAAAAAAAGCTAATCTCCAATGTCAGATCGTGAAATGCGAGTTCAAATACATTACCTTGCCAAATTGTAAAAAGAATCAGCGTGGACCAGATTGAGGCGCTCCCCCCACAATGTATTGTTTCTGCAGTGAGGATTCACCTTCTTTAGATAATTATTTTGTAACTTTTCTGCAGAACAACGTTGTTTTCAGCTCAAACTGCATTAGTAGCAGTATGCAAATCAGGGAACTAAATGAAAGGCTCTTTCACCAATGTGATTCTGTTCCCGACCTTCAACAAAAAGATCTGTTCAAAAAGAGCTATTTGTTCATGAATGACCCATCACTACTGGATAGTACACAAGTTTTGATTGGTTTAAATCATGGGGAAAACTGTTTTTTTACCCACCCATAACATATACTATCGCCGCATTGACCAGAGTTATATAAATGTAATTTCTGAAGTGGATTATCTCTTTAAAGGTAAATTCCAATTGAGTGGACATCTGCAGCGTTTGTAATGTGATCTCTGTGACCGAGGTTACATTGCATAGCCGTGGTTTTGCAGTTAGGGTGCATAACTGAAAAGGGTCGATGTTAAGGGAATTTTTATCAATGATGACTAATTATGTATACATTTCAATCAGGACTGACTAATCAGAATACTATTATGTTACTGTATATGTACTAATCAGAATACTATTATGTTACTGTATATGTATGAATTTTCTTTTTAATCTTAGTACTGAATATAATGTGTAAATATAATTAATTATTAGAACAATGACTGTCTGTTCCTTGGTAGAAATGAATGAACTATATCGCCAGACTGGCTAGAATGCTTATCTACACAGGCTGACCTTGGCTCTAGGCGAGGTGGGAAGGCATGAGAACAAGAGCCTTTCTACCAGTGTCAAGAAGAGACGGAACATTTAGAAAACGCTGACGTCATTTTCAGTTTATAACCTGTGGTAAAATGTGTAATGAGCAGTACTCTCGAGAATAAACGCAGCTGGTTGATTTCAAAGGCTGGTCTCTGTCCATTTTATACCAATAAGGGTCTTACAATCCCTTATGAATTGACAGAGTGATTAATTTTAATTGGTTATTAAAACAGAGGAATTTAATTCCTGCAACAGCCGATGAGATTGAATCCCGGCCTTACTTTGGAAGTGTTTATCCTTGTGAAACCTCTACTAGCCTACTGTACTCTACTGCCTATATGTTGCAAGCAAAAAATGTCTCGTCGCATATACTGTATTTCCATGATGTATGACCATGTTTCCTTCCCTTCAGCTAAATAATAAAACATTATTCCCAAAGCAGTTCCAGGTTTGGCAAGATAACACAGACCAATCTGAGATGTGTAAATATCAGTTAAAGAACCAAGGACTGCCAAGACCCAAACACAGCATACTGTACCATCACTCATTCATATATCTTTATGTACATATCCTTTATCCCCTTAATCTTGTGTCTATAAGGTAGTAGTTTTGGAATTGTTAGCTAGATTACTTGTTGGTTATTACTGCATTGTCGGAACTAGAAGCACAAGCATTTCGCTACACTCGCATTAACATCTGCTAACCATGTGTATGTGACAAATAAAATTTGATTTGATTTGATTTATTATGCATAGAGACAGATAGAGAACTCTATTGCCCAAAAGCCAGATTTTGTGTAACCGATGTGAAATGGCTAGCTAGTTTGCGGGGTGCGCGCTAATAGCGTTTCAATTGGTGACATAACTCGCTCTGAGACCTTGAAGTAGTTGTTCCCCTTGCTCTGCAAGGGCCATGGCTTTTGTGGAGCGATGGGTAACAATGCTTTGAGGGTGGATGTTGTCGATGTGTGCAGAGGGTCCCTGGTTCGAGCCCAGGTAGGGGCGAGGAGAGGGACGGAAGCTATACTGTTACATTTGCATGGGCAGTGTTATTGAGGACTTTCACCATTTTGAACTAGTCAACTGGGAAGGACTTCCTATGGGTTAAGGAAGGATCACAAAATTCCATCCAGGTCACCGGGAGGGATCAGCCCATAGAGAATGCTAGAGAAAGCATCCCTATATAGTTCCCATTATGGTGTCTGTAAGCACACGGGAAGAACCATTCAGGCAGTCTTAATTTCAAAGTAGTCAATTTGTCATGATTAGCTGATCCCTCCTGATGACCCGGTTGGGCATGACTACAACAAGATTAGTGGGATGGAACAGCCAATAAAGTTGGAAGTACCACCCAGTTGACTACATACAAATAGGGGAAGCACTCAATAGCACTGCCCATGCTAAAAAACTGCCTTTTGGCCACTAGAGGCATCTATCAATCTCTATGGATCATCCAAATAATTATACTTGTGTGTGAACATTCCACAACTGCAGTTGGCAGTAAATCACAAACCTTGGCTTTGTACCTGCTCAAACAACACACTTCAGGTGGCAGTATGCACCCTTTAAGTTAGTTTACCAATTCATAGATGTAGAAGAAAACTGATTACTTCAAAATGGAGATGGTCTCAGTGGCGCTGCCTATGCTCTCACAGATGCCATAATGGGAGAGATATCCCCTGCAATTTATCCAGAACGCCATAATCGGACAGATACAAAGATGTTGACTACTTCAAGATGGAGCCCACCTGGTGTTCAACCTTCCAAAGTTCTCCCATGTCACCCTGCTCCTTCGCACAGTTCCTCCACTGGCCTTCTGTCAAAGCGTGCATGCACTACAAGACCATGGTGCTATACCTAAACCTTGAGCCACCTTTGATCTCTTGGCCCTTATGACTGAGAAGTTGTTGTCCCCTCTAGCTCACTAAGGGCTGGATTCAATCCATATCGCAGAAGATCCGTGTTAAAATGTAAAGGTAATTTGCGATTGAGCGGACATATGCAGCGTTTGCGAGAATGCGGTCTCCACAACCGCTGGAACATTGCCTTTAATTGTCAATTGCCCTATTAAGCGGATTTTCAGCGCTACGGATTGAATAGTGTGATAAGTCGATCTGGATGAGAACACTGCTAAATTACAAATGTACATTTAGATACTAAGATGCGATGCCTAAGTCTATAGTATCAATATTAACCCGTGGAGAAAGATGGAGGTTTAATTGATTGGTACATTACATTTATTTGAATCAAACAAGTGCAACAAACATGTGTTTCATAACCGGCTGCCCACAACATACTAGTTTAAAGTGGTTCCACACTGATAATTGAACAGGTTCCAGAAAAGTACAGCATATAGGGACAGAGGTGAGATCCACAGAATACTTCACACATTAATACTTCATTTTGTGAATTCTGTGCTCCTCTGTTGGATATTGAGGTTTCAAAGATCAAATGAAAGATGACATTTATGGAAAAAGGATGAAAATTCTCTTGTTTGGTTATGTTTAACACCGATCTGCTTACTTAGTAAGGTACATTGATCAGAACAAAGCTAATTCAAATGGACTATACAATAGACACTGAACTCCAATATTTATTATACTTTTATTTGCAACATTCTAAACTTGCCCTACTAAATAAGAACCTGCTTTCATATATGAAGCAACCCCTAGTGTTATGAAAACAAGTGCTATTAGTTCTCACACAACATATTAAATCTGTTACTTTCATTAGGAAAGCCTGTAAAAGAGCAATGGAATAAAAAGGGCAGTGGGAAATGTCTGTCAAGATAATATAAAAGAAATAAAGGCTACAACTGCAGAATGTTTGGTATTTTCCCTTGACAAGGCATAGTGAAGAATCCAGAGCACGTTGAACATTCAAAATGCACTAAGCTGAGCCTGATTTTACAGAGAGCTACAGGTTTCTTTCCTATAGAACACCATGATCCAGTGGTCCTGTTGGAAGAGACTCTTGCAACAGTTTCATTAAAACTTATTTACATTAATTTACAAAATATTTCATTGGCTTATCTACAGTAGAACTGCAAAATAAGTGCAAATAAAAGACTCCAAAGCTGGATCATGAGCAAGAGTCCTTGATCCCTCAAAGAACTAGCACTTTACAAAATAAGTATAAAGCATCAATTCCTTTAGCATTCATTGTCTCCGGTGTGCCAAGAGTTATCCTAATAAATCCAAGCTTTTCAGATTCACGTCACAATAACAGAATTAAGACTCATCAATGACTAGAGCGAAACTTGGTGAAAGCCCATTGATTCTCATTGAACCAGATGTTCATGAGCTATAGGATAGGTTCAACACATCTGCAACCTGGTCTATCAAACCAGTGGTGGCCTTTGATGGTGTGACTTACATATAAAGACCTTGTGGGTCTTGTATGGAAATGTATGCACTCACTACTGTAAGTTGCTCTGGATAAGAGCATCAACTAAATTACAAATGTTTTGTTTATCTTAACAGATATGATTTCCTTCAATTTCTCCCCCCCCCCCCCCCCCCCCCCCCAGAGGTGGCAAAATTGGCTTTGTGAGGCAAGTTCACCCAGAAAAGCAGCGACCCTACATATGGGTGAATTTTAACATGAGAATGTTGCAATGAGTTATATCAGGATCAGACTAGGAGTGATGTGAAGTACACTGGAAACATACAAGTAATCAAGTTAGGCCACTCCTTAAGCACAAGCTTCCAAATGGAAGTGAACCAATAGATTCTTCATCGGGAGGTTTCTAATCATCATGTGATATCCATATCCTTTTAAAGTATATGGACCATTCCCGCTGTTTGGGAGGGTGGTAGATTCACAGCAGCCATTTTTCTGTGACTCCTTCCTTCTCAATGAAGCAGGAGGAGACTGAGGTAAAGTAGAAGACTTGGCACTGAAAAAGACACCGCAAAAATACATTTCTTTATACACTGATAATAACCATCTGCCCAGCATTTTTTTTTTTACAAAACCAACATGGTGGACCTGTGGAGCACAAACTGGATAAATCTGTTGGACTTTGACACATATCATCACTGAACAGCTGCCACAACATGTCAGCTTGAAGCCAAGTTTGAGATCATTATGTTTCAGTTCAACGTTCAAAAAGTCATCATTGCTCACCATTCCAAATAAACATTTAGCATTATTCTAATTAATTCTCAATCACCCATCTTTCCTTATTATCTCAAATTAAATCAAAATGTATGCTCATAAACACTGTCTGAGTTTTTAGTGGCCACATTTCCTGAGTAGCCACCGAGAGCTGTAACACAAAAACTCTAGTAATCATGACTATTTCTAGATGACCAGGTAGCCAAGCCCTCACAAAACCACCAGCTTTGCCCAATGCCCACCACCTGAGCGACTTCCCCGGCAAGTAGCCTAGCAGTTAAGAGCGTTGGGCCAGTAACCACCAGCTATATTGCTCGTTCTGTGCGTGATTTCCTGCAATCCAGGAATGTCAGTGTTCTGCCACAGCCAGCAAAGAGCCAGGATCTCAATCCCATTAAGCACGTCTGGGACCTCTGATGTTGGACTGTAATAGACTATAGTCTCTTCCTTGACTGATATTGTTATCCACATTGCTCGTCATAAAAAAATTAAAAGAATCTGCTGAAACTTACCAAGTACACCTCCAAAACTGCCTACTATTTTCCCAGCATTGTCTGTAAATAAACAAACAGAAGGAAGGTGACATGAATTTGCAGTGAAGCTGAAATCACCAAAATACGACTTGAAATCAAAGAGAAAATCATATAGCTACAACAAAAAGATGAAAAGCAACTGGGTGATCGCTTACTGTTGGTGTCTGGGGTTGTATGAGTGGCGTCAGGTACACGATCGGTTACATAAAAAAGAGAGAGAGAACACACAGATTTAACAATTACTAAATACAGAATACGGATGTTGGATAAAACAAATGAAATAATGTAGTGAAAGAATGAGGTGGTGTTAGTGGCTTGGCATGCCGGTGAAGAAACTAGTGTTACACTTCAACACATTCAACACATTATTTCCGTGTTAGAGGCCATGAGCTCACACAGCTCAAGGTAGGATTCAGCCATTTGTGAGGACAGAGTGAGGATAACTTCATGCATTTGATATGGGTTAAGATTTTCTCCATGACCACTTGACAGGTACATTGTTACATATATTCAGATCACAATCAATCCTTTGTTTCAGGTGAAGGAGAGTCTGATGGAGAAAAGACACCATAAACTACCACTGGATGCCGTCCAGATTACATTTGAATGTATAATTCAAGTGTCAATGGAAGTTTAGACAAATAACTAGGGGAATTTAGTGAGCATACTAGGCTGTGTATACCACACAGAACCAATGACGATTCTTCACCTCAGCCAGAGACTGACATTAACTTGGTGTTAAGGTCATTCAAAAGCCTCAGACTATTACCACAAAGGATCAAAGGTTAGGCTAATACAATGAGTTAATGTGTTCGGTGACAAAGTGTTGGCATAATATCTTCTCTCTGTCAACACTAAAACAAATATGTGAAAGTTATTCAGCTGTACAAAAGGCACTCTGATCAAATCAAAGTTTATTTGTCATGTGCGCCGAATACTTACAGTGAAATGCTTACTTACAGGTTCTAACCAATAGTGCGAAAATAGTGCGAAAAAAAGTGTGTGGGTGTGTAATGAAATAAAACAGTAAAAATAAATGTGAAAATAACAGTAGCAAAGCTATATACAGACACCTGTTAGTCAGGCTTATTGAGGTAGTATGTACATGTAGGTATGGTTAATGTGACTATGCATATACACTGCTCAAAAAAATAAAGGGAACACTTAAACAACACAATGTAACTCCAAGTCAATCACACTTCTGTGAAATCAAACTGTCCACTTAGGAAGCAACACTGATTGACAATAAATTTCACATGCTGTTGTGCAAATGGAATAGACAACAGGTGGAAATTATAGGCAATTAGCAAGACACCCCCAATAAAGGAGTGGTTCTGCAGGTGGGGACCACAGACCACTTCTTTGTGCAAGGAGGAGGACTGCCAGAGCCCTGCAAAATGACCTCCAGCAGGCCACAAATGTGCAAGTGTCTGCTCAAACGGTCATAAACAGACTCCATGAGGGTGGTATGAGGGCCCGACGTCCACAGGTGGGGGTTGTGCTTACAGCCCAACAACGTGAAGGACTTTTGGCAATTGCCAGAGAACACCAAGATTGGCAAATTCGCCACTGGCGCCCTGTGCTCTTCACAGATGAAAGCAGGTCCACACTGAGCACATGTGACAGACGTGCCATTAGGTACCGAGATGAGATCCTCAGACCCCTTGTGAGACCATATGCTGGTGCGGTTGGCCCTGGGTTCCTCCTAATGCAAGACAATGCTAGACCTCATGTGGCTGGAGTGTGTCAGCAGTTCCTGCAAGAGGAAGGCATTGATGCTATGGACTGGCTCGCCCATTCCCCAGACCTGAATCCAATTGAGCACATCTGGGACATCATGTCTCGCTCCACCCACCAACACCACGTTACACCACAGACTGTCCAGGAGTTGGCCTCATCAGGAGCATGCCCAGGCGTTGTAAGGAGGTCATACAGGCACGTGGAGGCCACACACACACACACTACTGAGCCTCATTTTGACTTGTTTTAAGGACATTACATCAAAGTTGGATCAGCCTGTAGTGTGGTTTTCCACTTTAATTTTGAGTGTGACTCCAAATCCAGACCTCCATGGGTTGATAAATTTGATTTCCATTGATAATTTGTGTGATTTTGTTGTCAGCACATTCAACTATGTAAAGAAAAAAGTATTTAATAAGAATATTTCATTCATTCAGATCTAGGATGTGTTATTTTAGTGTTCCCTTTATTTTTTTGAGCAGTGTATGATGAACAGAGTAGCAGTAGTGTAAAAAGAGGGTTTGGCGGATGGTGGGACACAATGCAGATAGCCCGGTTAGCCAATGTGCATGGCACTGGTTGATCGGACCAATTGAGGTAGTACGTACATGAATGTATAGTTAAAGTGACTATGCATATATGATAAAACAGAGCGTAGCAGCAGCGTAAAGGAGGGGTTGGGGGGGGCACACAATGCAAATAGTCCGGGTAACCATTTGGTTGCCTGTTCAGGAGTCTTACGGCGTGGGGGTAAAAACTGTTGAAGCCTTTTTGCACTCTGGTACCGCTTGCTATGCGGTAGTAGAGAGAACCGTCTATGACTGGGGTGGCTGGGGTCTTTGAAGCTCTCAACCTGCTCCACTGCACCCCAGAGGTGCGTGCTCAGGCTCCCTGTTTACCCACAGGGTCATCTGCAAACTTAATGATGGTGTTGGAGTCGTGCCTGGCCATGCAGTCGTGGGTAAACAGGGAGCCTGAGCACGCACCTCTGGGGTGCTCCAGTGTTGAGGATCAGCATGGCAGATGTGTTGCTACCTACCCTCACCACCTGGGGGCGGCCCGTCAGGAAGTCCAGGATCCAGTTGCAGAGGGAGGTGTTTAAGTCCCAGGTTCCTTAGCTTAGTGATGAGCTTTGAGAATACTATGGTGTTGAAGGCTGAGCTGTAGTCAATGAACAGCATTCTCACATAAGTGTTCCTTTTGTCCAGGTGGGAAAGGGCAGTGTGGAGTGCAATAGAGATTGCATCATCTGTGGATCTGTTTGGGCGGTATGCAAATTGGAGTGTCTAGGGTTTCTGGGATAATGGTGTTGATGTGAGCTATTACCAGCCTTTCAAAGCACTTTGGACGTGAGTGCTACGGGTCTGTAGTCATTTTGGCAGGTTGCCTTAGTGTTCTTGGGCAAAGGCACTATGGTGGTCTGCTTGGAACATGTTGGTATTACAGACGCAATCAGGGACATGTTGAAAATGTCAGTGAAGACACCTGCCAGTTGGTCAGCACATGCCCGGAGCACACATCCTGGTAATCCGTCTGGCCCCGCAGCCTTGTGTAGGTTATACTCACGTCGGTTACAGAGAGCGTGATCACACAGTCGTCCGGAACAGCTGATGCTCTCATGCATGCCTCAGTGTTGCTTGCCTCAAAGCGAGCATAGAAGTGATTTAGCTCGTCTGGTAGGCTTGCATCACTGGGCAGCTTACGGCTGTACTTCCCTTCGTAGCCTGTAATAGTTTGCAAGCCCTGCCACATCCGACGAGTGTCGGAGACGGTGTAGTATGATTCAATCTTAGCCCTGTATTGACGCTTTGCCTTTTTGATGGTTCGTCGCAGGGCATAGCGGTATTCCTTGTAAGCTTCCGGGTTAGAGTCCCGCACCTTAAAAGCAGCAGCTCTACCCTTTAGCTCAGTGTGAATGTTGCCTGTAATCCATGGCTTCTGGTTGGGGTATGTACGTACAGTCACTGTGGGGACGACGTCCTCGATGCACTTATTGATAAAGCCAGTGACTGATGTGGTGTATTCCTCAATGTCATCTGAAGAATCCCGGAACATGTTCCAGTCTGTGATAGCAAAACAGTCCTGTAGTTTAGCATCTGCTTCATCTGACCACTTTTTTTACATAACGAGTCACTGGTGCTTCCTGCTTTAATTTTTGCTTGTAAGCAGGAATCAGGAGGATAGAGTTGTGGTCGGATTTACCAAATGGAGGGCAAGGGAGAGCTTTGTACGCGTCTCTGTGTGTGGAGTACAGGTGATCTAGATTTTTTTTCCCTCTGGTTGCACATTAAAAAATTGATAGAGATTTGGTAGAACTGATTTAAGTTCCCCTGCATTAAAGTCTCCGGCCACTAGGAGCGCCGCCTCTGGGTGAGTGGTTTCCTGTTTGCTTATTTCCTTATACAGCTGACTGAGTGTGGTCTTAGTGCCAGCATCTGTTTGTGGTGGTAAATAAACAGCCACGAAAAGTATAGCTGAGAACTCTAGGCAAGTAGTGTGGCCAGCTGTTGTTTACAAATATGCACAGACCACCACCCCTCGTCTTACCGGAGTGTGTGGTTCTATCCTGCCGATGCAGCGTATATCCTGCTAGCTGAATATCCATGTCGTCATTCAGCCACGATTTAGTGAAACATAGGATATTACAGTTTATGTCCCGTTGGTAGGATATTCGTAATCGTACCTCATCTAATTTATTGTCCAATGATTGCACATTGGCGAGTAATATTAACGGTAACGGCAGCTTTCCTACTTGACTTCTCCGGGTAGGCTAGGTAATGCTATGGAGAAGAACATGAGGGGTCAGAAGCAAAGCCATTGCTCGGCTATATACAGTACACCGAGTGTACAAAACATTGAGTCGCACCCCCTTTAACCATCAGCATAGGTTCTACAACATGTTGAAAGCGTTCCACAGGGATGCTGGTCCATAGCTGGTCCATATTGACTCCAATGCTTCCCACAGTTGTCAAGTTGGCCGGTTGTCCATTGGGTGGTGGACCATTACACACGGGAAACCCACTGTTCCTAGGCCGTCATTGAAAATAAGAATTTGTTCTTAACTGACTTGCCTAGTTAAATAAAGGTAAAATAAAATAAAACTGTTGAGTGTGAAAACACAGTAGTGTTGCAGTTCTTGACACACTCAAAACGATGCGCCTGGCACCTACTACCATACCCCATTCAAAAGGCACAAATATTTTGTCTTGCCCATTCACCATCTGAATGGCACACATACAGAATCTGTCTCAATGCTTAAAAATCCTTTAAACGTTCTCCTCCCATTCATATACACTGAAGTGGATTTAACAGGTGAAATCAATAAGGGATCATAGCTTTCACCTGGATTCACCTGGTCAGTCATGGAAATATCAGTTTATTAGGTACACCCATTAGTACCAGGTCAGACCCCCCTTTGACTCCAGAATAGCCTGAATTATTCGGGACATTATACAAAGTGTCGGAAACATTCCACAGGGATGTTGGTCCATGACGAAGCGACAGCATCACGCAGTTTCTGCAGACTGGGCGGCGGCACATTCATGCTGCCGGTTTCATTTAATCCCAAAGCTGCTCTAATGGGTTGAGGTCTGCGGACTGCACAGGCAACTCAAGTAAACTGAACAAACTCATGTTCCAGGCAATGTTTTTCCACTCCTCAATTATCCAGTGTTGGTGATCACGTGCCTCCTCTTGTTTTTAGCTGATAAGAGTTGGACCTGGTGTGGTCGCCTGCTGCAATAGCCCATCCGTGACCGATGAGTTGTGTCTGTCCGAGATGCCGTTCTACATACCACTGTTGTACTGCCATTATTTGCTTGTTGCCTGCCTGTTAGCTTACATGATTCTTGCCATTCTCCTTCAACCTCCCTCATCAGCAAGCTGTTTTCGCCCACATGACTGCCGCTGACTGGATGTTTTTTTGCACGTAGCACCATTCTTGATAAATCCTAGACACTGTTGTGCGTGAAAAGCCTAGTGCGGGAGAAGCCCGGCTACCGTTTCTTAGATACTGGATCCGGCACACCTGGCACTGACGATCATACCACGCTCAGTCGCATTGGTCACTCGTTTTACCCATTCTAAATGTTCAATCGAACAGTAACCGAATGCCTCGATGCCTGCTTTATATAGCAAGCCACGTGACTCACTATCTATAGGAACAATCCTTTTTCGTGACTGGGTGGTACCAAATAAACAAAGTAAGTGATTTTTATATATATAAAAAACAAACAGATTAGGATTGTGCCAAGCATTATCAAAACACTCTTACTGTGGACATCTTAGTAGCCGCAGTAGTGGGGTTTGTTGTAGTCAAAAGGGCTATAAAGAAATTACATATACAGTTGAAATCAGAAGTTAACATACACCTTAGCCAAATACATTTAAACGCAGGTTTTCATGTTCATTTCTGACATTTAAAATCAGAGTAAAAATTCCCTGTCATACAGGCTGACCACCGCTTGTGTCGTGTGTTCTGCAAAATAAAGTTAGAAATCTATATTATTAAATTATTATGCACACGCTAACGAGCATCTGCGTTGCCAAGGCCTAAAATAGAAGACAAAATGCATTTATGCACGATGGCGTACGCGTGCAGCCGGATTGGATTCCGTGATAAGTCAGTTAGGATCACCACTTTATTTTAAGAATGTGAAGTGTCAGGATAATAGGAGAGTGAATTATGTATTTCAGCTATTATTTCTTTCATCACATTCCCAGTGGGTCAAAAGTTTATATACACTCAATTAGTATTTGGTAGCATTGCCTTTAAATTGTTTAACTTGGGTCAAACGTTTCGGTTAGCCTTCCACAAGCTTCCCACAATAAAATAGGTGAATATTGGCCCAATCCTCCTGACAGAACTGTTGTAACTGAGTCAGGTTTGTAGGCCTCTTTGCTCGCACACGCTTTTTCAGTTCTGCCCAGAAATGTTCTATGGGATTGAGGTCAGGGCTTTGTGATGGCCACTGTAATACCTTGACTTTGTTGCCCTTAAGCCATTTTGCCACAACTTTGGAAGTATGCTTGGGGTTATTGTCCATTGAAGACCCATTTGCGACCAAGCTTTAACTTCCTGACTGATGTCTTGAGATGTTGCTTCAATATATCCACATCATTTTCCTCCTCGTGATGTCATCTATTTTGTGAAGTTCACCAGTCCCTCCTTCAGCACGCACCCCCACAACATGATGCTGCCACCCCCGTGCTTCACGGTTGGGATGGTGTTCTTTGGCTTGCAAGCTTCCGCTTTATCCTCCATAACGATAGTCATTATGGCCAAACAGTTATATTTTTGTTTCATAAGACCAGAGGACATTTCTCCAAAAATACAATCTTTGTCCCCATGTCCCCTTTTTTTAATGGCGGGTTTGGAGCAGTGGCTTCTTCCTTGCAAAGCGGACTTTTAGGTTACGTCAGTATAGGACTCGTTTTAATGTGGATATAGATACTTTTGTACTCGTTTCCTCCGGCATCTTCACAAGATCCTTTGCTGTTGTTCTGCGATTGATTTGCACATCGCACCAAAGTACAATCTATATGAGACAGAAGGCGTCTCCTTCCTGAGTGGTATGACGGCTGCATGGCTATGGTGTTTATACTTGCATACTATTGTTTGTACAGATGAACGTGGTGTTTGGAAATTGCTCCCATGGATGAACCAGACTTGTGGTCTACATTTTTTTTTTCTTTCTGAGGTTGTGGCTGATTTCTTTTAATTTTCCCATGTCACGCAAAGAGGCACTGAGTTTGAAGGTAGGCCTTGAAATACAGCCACAGGTACACCTCCAATTGACATGGCAGAGTAAACTTAGCGTATGTAAAGTTCTGACCCACTGGAATTGTGATAGAGTGAATTATAAGTGAAATAATCTGTCTGTAAACAATTGTTGGAAGAATTGTGCCATGCACAAAGTAGATGTCCTGACCGACTGGCCAAAACTATAGTTTGCTAACAAGAAATTTGTGGAGTGGTTGAAAACGCGTTTTAATGACTCCAACCTAAGTGTATGTAAACTTCCGACTTCAACTGTAATTAGGCCACTAACTATTATTGTCCGGTCTGTCATAACACTTTCCTGTTATGATCTCTTAAATGCTTTAATGAGCCAGTGTGGTCCAAGGAGTAGAATGGTGTTGGACCCAATAGCTAGTCCATCACAAATAAAGTGTAAAAAGGGAAGATAAATACCAGAGGTTGCTATGCACAGGCATGCATATGGAGAAAACAACTACCATGAACACTAACACATGTACCATCTTTTCTTATCAAAAACACCTCAACGTGTTTATGAGTAGAGGTCAATTCCATTAAAAAAAAGACAGTTTGCTGACACATTGGTATTCCCGTCATAAACACCAAATGATGCAAAATATCTGAGCTAAAATATTAGGCTAAAGTGTTAAATAACAAACAGTGAAATCAGTCTTACCTTTGCATGTTGGGTAAGGAGCTGACCAGCCTTCTATTTCACAGGTCAGACTGGCTTGTCCCTCCATCTCATATCCAGCATTACACCTATACGTCACAAAAGACATGTACGTATAGGGGGGACGGCCGTCAATCCGAACACCATTCTCAACAACAGGAGGAGGACATGACACCACTGCAGACGTAAACAAACATGTGTCATTAGCTGCTGTTTTGAGGTGACCAACATGACAAAAGTATATTATTTATTGGTTTTAGACTACTTGAAGCAATAAACAATGTTGTTATAATCACCCATTTATGAATAATGCAACTAATCATTATCTATCAAATAAATAGGGTAGATTCTATTGAAACCTACTTCCTCTGAGCTTAATGTTGCATCATGGTTATTAGATTAGGCCTACACATTAAACATGCTTTAGACTGCTTGCCTGTCTCATGCACATCTGTGATAATGTTTGATTTTATTAAGCTAGATACTGTGATATTTACACATTTGTCTTTCAGAGGAGGTCATCTGGAACTTGATCATGACTGTGTGGTGGAGGAAAAAAGTGGAAGCCCAAATAGATTTTATCAGTGTAAGCAACTTGTGTCAAACTCATTCCATGGGAGGCTGAATGTCTGCGGGTTCTCCTCCCTTGTACTTGATTGATGAATTAAGGTCACTAGTTAGTAAGGAACTCCCCCTCATCTGCTCATCTTAATTAAAAGGAAAACCAGTAGGCCCTCCATGGAGTGAGTTTGACACCCCTGGTGTAAGCAGTTCATTATTGTTTTATTAACAATCATACTTATAAAAACAGGGGAAAAGGAAAGCTTTCAACATACTTTTACACTCCGGTGGAGCTGGCTGGAATTCTCCATTCTCACTGCAGGTTATGTATTTAGTTCCAACCAGAGTGTAATCCTTCTCACAGTCATATTGCACTACACTTCCATAGTCATACGTATCATCAGGTGGGACAACAGGCCCACCGTTGACAATGTTTGGGGGCTTTCCACACTTCACCACTGCAGATTAGAGCACAACAGCAGTTATGAAGAGATGACTCAGGCACATGCACAGAACTGTTAATGTTATTTTCACTTGACACGCTCCTTCAGATTACCAACCTTCACATACAGGAACTCTGCCATCCCAGCCTCCATCCATACAGGTCCTTACACCGCTGCCCACAAGCACATAGCTGAAATATAGAAAGATTAGACAATACGAGACACTTTTTACAACTTTGCTTTCAGGATAGTAAGGGTTACAACAGAGACTGTTCACAGCTCACAGCTTCAAAGTTTGATTAAGGCCTATTTGGAAAAATCACTAAATTAGGCCAAAAAATGGACAGCTTTGTGAAAATGTTGACATGTTAATTCTAAAAAAATAAAATAAAACATTGAATAACATCTAAGACTGAAGAAAGCACTGACCCAGTGTTACAGGTAGCAACTACCTGGTCTCCAAACAAGATCCCCTCAGAGAGATTAAACTGGCCGTTCATCACTTCTCCTGGGCTGCCACACGACTTCCCTGAAACAACCATAGAGAAAACCAGTCAGACTTTCAAAATGACAGTGAGAAAGAGTTGAATGTTAGCACAAAACAGGTTAGAATTCCAGGCTAGTATTTCAATTAGATTTAAAAATGGGCAATGAATATATCAAGTTGAGTGGGTAAGTAAAAACTGGAAATATTTACAAGAATATGGCACAACTTTCCAGAACAAAAATAAATAGACGATTATATTACTTTCGCATTTCAGTTTCACTTCACTCCACACGCCAGCAGTACAGGTGACTGGCGGAGACCGTCCTGTACTGGCATATCCAATTGCACACTGAAAAGTGACATTTGCGCCATCTACAAATGTCTCTTGCGTGATGAAGGCATCTGACAAAACCATGTTTGGTCCTCCTATGGGTTTGGAACAGTTTTTAGCTGAAAGAGGTGGAGACAAAATTTAGTTCATGTTAATGACCAAGGTGAACAAATACAGGAGACAGTCTTACAGGCTGACTACACCGCTTGTCACATGCGCTGCAAAATAAATGTTGAAATCTATATTATTCAATAATTATGCGCGCGCCAACGAGCATCTGCATTGCCAAGGCCTAAAACAGAAGTCCGTTCTATTTGTGACGCAGATCGCTCTGCAAATCCTGCATCTTCCATTTCCGCATTGGTTTATAGAAGCAGATGGCACGTGCCATCTCATTGGTTATACCCACGTGGGTGACTGAAAGACGAACGAGGTCAGTGGCGGTAATGAACCGAATTTATTAAAGATGCCAATCACAATATAAAGTCAAGGGAAGAAAAAGCCTGGAAGGAGGAGAAATGACTAGAAACGAGTCGGTTGATCGTTATGTGTAGATTAATTGGCGGAGTAGAGGACCTTGTGCATTTCAGGTAAAATAACAACTAAATGTTTATATCCCAGGACAAATTAGCTAGCAACAGCAAGCTAGCTAAATAGGACAAATTTGCTAGCAAGTGCAAGCTAGCCATCTAAATTGCCATAAATATTTAATGTTTTTTGACCTGTCCCCAAATGAATATAATTGGTTCAGAGTTTGTTTTGATATATTTTAACCTGCGCATCATGATCACGATTGATGTGTGTGGGGGGGGGGGCGCAAAATGCATTTATGCATGATGGCGCACGCACGCGTGCAGCCGGATTGGATTCCGTGATAGGATCACCACTTTATTTTAAGAATGTGAAGTATCAGGATAATAGGAGAGTTAATTGTGTATTTCAGCTATTATTTCTTTCATCACATTCCCAGTGGGTCAAAAGTTTATATACACTCAATTAGTATTTGGTAGCATTGCCTTTAAATTGTTTAACTTGGGTCAAACGTTTCGGTTAGCCTTCCACAAGCTTCCCACAATAAAATGGGTGAATATTGGCCCAATCCTCCTGACAGAACTGTTGTAACTGAGTCAGGTTTGTAGGCCTCTTTGCTCGCACACGCTTTTTCAGTTCTGCCCAGAAATGTTCTATGGGATTGAGGTCAGGGCTTTGTGATGGCCACTGTAATACCTTGACTTTGTTGTCCTTAAGCCATTTTGCCACAACTTTGGAAGTATGCTTGGGGTTATTGTCCATTGAAGACCCATTTGCGACCAAGCTTTAACTTCCTGACTGATGTCTTGAGATGTTGCTTCAATATATCCACATCATTTTCCTCCTCGTGGTGCCATCTATTTTGTGAAGTTCACCAGTCCCTCCTGCAGCAAGCACCCCCACAACATGATGCTGCCACCCCCGTTCTTCACGGTTGGGATGGTGTTTTGGCTTGCAAGCCTCCCCCTTTTTCCTCCAAACATAACGATGGTCATTATGGCCAAACAGTTCTATTTTTTGTTTCATCAGACCATTTCTCCAAAAAGTACAATCTTTGTCCCCATGTCCCCTTTTTTTAATGGTGGTTTTGGAGCAGTGGCTTCTGCCTTGCAAAGCAGACTTTTAGGTTATGTCAGTATAGGACTCTTTTTAATGTGGATATAGATACTTTTGTACTCGTTTCCTCTGGCATCTTCACAAGGTCCTTTGCTGTTGTTCTGGGATTGATTTGCACTTTTTGCACCAAAGTACAATCATCTATATGAGACAGAAGGCGTCTCCTTCCTGAGCGGTATGAGGGCTGCGTGGTCCCATGGTGTTTATACTTGCGTACTCTTGTTTGTACAGATGAATGTGGTACCTTCAGGCGTTTGGAAATTGCTCCCAAGGATGAACCGGACTTGTGGTCTACATTTTTTTTTCTTCCTGAGGTCGTGGCTGATTTCTTTTGATTTTCCCATTATGTCACGCAAAGAGGCACTGAGTTTGAAGGTAGGCCTTGAAATACAGCCACAGGTACACCTCCAACTGACTCAAATGATGTCAATTAGTCTATCAAAAGCTTCTAAAGCCACGACACAATTTTCTGGAATTTTCCAAGCTGTTTAAAGGCACAGCAACTTAGTGCATGTAAAGTTCTGACCCACTGGAATTGTGATAGAGTGAATTATAAGTGAAATAATCTGTCTGTAAACAATTGTTGGAAGAATTGTGCCATGCACAAAGTAGATGTCCTGACCGACTGGCCAAAACTATAGTTTGTTAACAAGAAATTTGTGGAGTGGTTGAAAACGCGTTTTAATGACTCCAACCTAAGTGTTTGTAAACTTCCGACTTCAACTGTAATTAGGCCACTAACTATTATTGTCCGGTCTGTCATAACACTTTCCTGTTATGATCTCTTAAATGCTTTAATGAGCCAGTGTGGTCCAAGGAGTAGAATGGTGTTGGACCCAATAGCTAGTCCATCACAAATAAAGTGTAAAAAGGGAAGATAAATACCAGAGGTTGCTATGCACAGGCATGCATATGGAGAAAAACAACAACTACCATGAACACTAACACATGTACCATCTTTTCTTATCAAAAACACCTCAATGTGTTTATATGAGTAGAGGTCAATTCCATTAAAAAAAGACAGTTTGCTGACACATTGGTATTCCCGTCATAAACACCAAATGATGCAAAATATCTGAGCTAAAATATTAGGCTAAAGTGTGTTAAATAACAAACAGTGAAATCAGTCTTACCTTTGCATGTTGGGTAAGGAGCTGACCAGCCTTCTATTTCACAGGTCAGACTGTCTTGTCCCTCCATCTCATATCCAGCATTACACCTATACGTCACAAAAGACATGTACGTATAGGGGGGACGGCCGTCAATCCGAACACCATTCTCAACAACAGGAGGAGGACATGACACCACTGCAGACGTAAACAAACATGTGTCATTAGCTGCTGTTTTGATGTGACCAACATGACAAAAGTATATTATTTATTGGTTTTAGACTACTTGAAGCAATAAACAATGTTGTTATAATCCCCCATTTATGAATAATGCAACTAATCATTATCAAATAAATAGGGTAGATTCTATTGAAACCTACTTCCTCTGAGCTCAATGTTGCATCATGGTTATTAGATTAGGCCTACACATTAAACATGCTTTAGACTGCTTGCCTGTCTCATGCACATCTGTGATAATGTTTGATTTTATTAAGCTAGATACTGTGATATTTACACATTTATCTTTCAGAGGAGGTCATCTGGAACTTGATCATGACTGTGTGGTGGAGGAAAAAAGTGGAAGCCCAAATAGATTTTATCAGTTTAAGCAACTTGTGTCAAACTCATTCCATGGGAGGCTGAATGTCTGCGGGTTCTCCTCCCTTGTACTTGATTGATGAATTAAGGTCACTAGTTAGTAAGGAACTCCCCCTCATCTGCTCATCTTAATTAAAAGGAAAACCAGTAGACCCTCCATGGAGTGAGTTTGACACCCCTGGTGTAAGCAGTTCATTATTGTTTTATTAACAATCATACTTATAAAAACAGGGGAAAAAGAAAGCTTTCAACATACTTTTACACTCCGGTGGAGCTGGCTGGAATTCTCCATTCTCACTGCAGGTTATGTATTTAGTTCCAACCAGAGTGTAATCCTTCTCACAGTCATATTGCACTACACTTCCATAGTCATACGTATCATCAGGTGGGACAACAGGCCCACCGTTGACAATGTTTGGGGGCTTTCCACACTTCACCACTGCAGATTAGAGCACAACAGCAGTTATGAAGAGATGACTCAGGCACATGCACAGAACTGTTAATGTTATTTTCACTTGACACGCTCCTTCAGATTACCAACCTTCACATACAGGAACTCTGCCATCCCAGCCTCCATCCATACAGGTCCTTACACCGCTGCCCACAAGCACATAGCTGAAATATAGAAAGATTAGACAATACAAGACACTTTTTACAACTTTGCTTTCAGGATAGTAAGGGTTACAACAGAGACTGTTCACAGCCCTGATCAAAATAGTAATGACAGATAATACGCCTGAAATTGAAAGACTTTTTGTTTAGCTTTTAGGGAGGGGAAGTTTGATTAAGGCCTATTTGGAAAAATCACTAAATTAGGCCAACAAATGGACAGCTTTGTGAAAATGTTGACATGTTAATTCTAAAAAAATAAAATAAAACATTGAATAACATCTAAGACTGAAGAAAGCACTGACCCAGTGTTACAGGTAGCAACTACCTGGTCTCCAAACAAGATCCCCTCAGAGAGATTAAACTGGCCGTTCATCACTTCTCCTGGGCTGCCACACGACTTCCCTGAAACAACCATAGAGAAAATCAGTCAGACTTTCAAAATGACGGAGTGAGAAAGAGTTGAATTTTAGCACAAAACGGGTTAGAATTCCAGGCTAGTATTTCAATTAGATTTAAGGATGGGCAATGAATATATCAAGTTGAGTGGGTAAGTAAAAACTGGAAATATTTACAAGAATATGGCACAACTTTCCAGAACAAAAATAAATAGACGATTATATTACTTTCGCATTTCAGTTTCACTTCACTCCACACGCCAGCAGTACAGGTGACTGGCGGAGACCGTCCTGTACTGGCATATCCAATTGCACACTTAAAAGTGACATTTGCGCCATCTACAAATGTCTCTTGCGTGATGAAGGCATCTGACAAAACCATGTTTGGTCCTCCTATGGGTTTGGTACAGTTTTTAGCTGAAAGAGGTGGAGACAAAATTGAGTTCATGTTAATGACCAAGGTGAACAAATACAGGAGACAACACTTTCAATTCAACCCACAAACTGTAGTAGTGTAAGCGACAAACTACCATCTGTAGAAAGAGAGAGATACAAAGAAATAGGATTCTGATTCTATACAGATATGACCCCACCTTGAACAGTGAGAACAGTCAAGGCCAGCTGGACCATCCATATCGTCAAGGACCAACAGACGTTAGAGGGCTGCATGACGTCTTTTCTGTAACAAGCAGCACACAATTTCCTGGTTTGCTTGTTCTGTACTGTTCGTTTTGCCAGATGCCTACCTAAGCGTATCAACTTCTCACAATATCCACTAGCCGACTATCCACTAGCGACTAGCGTGCCGATACGAGCTCTGGCGTCACAAATTTAAGTTATCAAAAACGAGATTTCAGCACCCAAATAATAGCACACATTATTATATGTGACGTCGGAGTTTCAGTCCACCCACATTTGTCGCCACTCAACTCCATTTTAAATTGTTGCGTTTGATCGGCTAGGTAAATATCCACTTGCCTTAATCACACTGCTGGCAAGGAAATACACATATCACTCACAATAAGGTTTGCCAAATGTTAACGAACGTTACTGGACTCTGGGACCTAGCTAGCCCAATAATGTACTCATAAGGAGCCTACAGTTATTCCTTAAAGCCTTTACTGCTTAAAGGAGTAGTTCGCTATTTTAAAGCTTGATGTTAGATGACTCCTCACTCTGAAAGTAGTCTATGGGCCAGGAGAAACTAACCCATGGTTTAGTTCTTTATACAGCCATTACAAACTTCAGCTAACTTCAGCCAACCCTAGATAAAAATCAATGGAAGTGATGGGGGGCATGTGAGCATGTTGTGTTATGGCCAAATCACCTTAAAAAAGGTCCATCAAACCAAATACAGAGTTGATTTTAGGTAATTGACATGTTTCTCATGATCACTTCTATTGATTTTAGCTAGCAGTTGCTAACGTTTGCAATGGTGGTTTAAAAACAATTGTACCACGAATTACAGTTTCTCCTGGTCCATAGGGTAAGGAACCATCTAACAGTTGTAAAATTGTGAACTTGTCAAGGACTTTGCATGTTATTTCCAAAACATCCAAATACTACAAAATGTGAATCGATTCTAAACTGCGATAACGTTACGGTTCTAAAAACATAAAGTCCTTTACTTTCATATTACAAATGCAAAATATACACTTAGTTAACTGGCTTTATCACATTTGCAGCCGACAGCATTTTTTCCAGTTACAACACAGACATTAAGAGAATGCTAGAACGCTAATTAGCCTTTTTTTGTAAACACATGCTGTAAAATGGAGATATGTTCGTGTGGGAACTCTGACCCTATTAAAAGGTGTGTAGTAATTGAACCGTTTTATTATTTCTAGCTGTCATGAAATATAGTTCAGACTGGTCTCAGACTAGACGTAACATAGTATAATCAAGGACACTCAAATTAATATTGTAATGACCCTGGTTTATATGAGGCAGAGTCGATTTCCGCGCTTATAAACCCAGGGTCGTTACAATACTCATGTGAGTGTCCTTGATTAAACTATGTTACGTCTAGTCTGAGACCAGTCTGAACTATCTTTCATGACAGCTAGAAATAATAAATATGTTACGATTGGTATGGTTACATATGATAGAAGGTTACTTAAGGCAAGCGTGTTGGGTGTTCGAATCTCATCATGGACAACACCCGCAGCTTCGCAACTACTTAGTATTTTGGATAACCCTTCCTCTAATCCCGAGAGCTAGCTAACACTAGCAGTAACCACCTAACTAACGTTAGCCACAACAAATGGGAATTTGTAACATATGTTTCGCAAAAAAAAATACTGTACCACTGCAAATGAGTAACATATTGTACGAAACGGGTGATTGACGTTCACAAATGAATACATACCATAAGAAAAGTAACATAATACTAAAGAAACTCTCGTAGATTTATGTAAAGAATCATATGAAATGCCCACGTTGGATAGCTACGTTCCTTATGTTTTAAAAACGGTACCGCAAACGATCACATCGAGCGTCTGGGAAGAAGATACCACATACTGTACTGTTTTTGAAGATACCTTAATCAAAAAGCAATAAAGGTAGGTCGCGTCTATGAATGGGGTAGGACCACCTAGCTAACTAGAAAGCAGGGCAAATTGTAGCTGAATCTCTAGCTACCGTGTTTGCGTACATGGCACTTTCTAGAATAATTTACAATAATTATCAGCGTTATTTGGAAAAATCTTACCTTATTGTTCAAATGGTCTGTAGGCTTTCTTCACCTTGAAACTATGTCTGCCTGGCTAGCAACATGACGTTTGTGTTACACCTGTGTTTAAGGGCATTGCTCCTCCCTGTCAGGAGCAAGGGGCCGTGTCCTTAATAAAGAGACAGTAAGCAAGCAATTCATTTTTTTATATATATATTTTTTAAATGGAACCTTTATTTAATTAGGCAAGTCAGTTAAGAACAAATTCTTATTTACAACGATGGCAGAATCCGGACGACGCTGGGCCAATTGTGCACCGTCCTAGGGGACTCCTAATCACGGCCGGATGTGATGCAGCCTGGATTCGAACCAGGGACTACAGTGACACCTCTTGCACTGAGATGCTGGTGCCCATTTCGATTTGGGGAGAAAGGGCAGTGGGCACAAAAAGGCATAGCACATAAAAACACAAATAGAAGTGATTGTCAGGGCGGTGGGAGACTCCCCAAACATATGGAAGAAGGTACTCTGGTCAGATGAGAGTTGAGCTTTTTTGGCCATCAAGGAAAACGCTATGTCTGGCACAAACCCAACACCTCTCATCACCCCGAGAATACTATCCCCAAAGTGAAGCATGGTGGTGGCAGCATCATGCTTTGGGGATATTTTTCATCACCAGGGTCTGGGAAACTGGTCAGAATTGAAGGAATGATGGATGGCGGTAAATACAGGGAAATTCTTGAGGGAAACATGTTTCAGTCTTGCAGAGATTTGAGACTGGGACAGAGGTTCACCTTCCAGCAGGACAATGACCCCAAGCATACTGCTAAAGCAACACTTGAGTTGTTTAAGGGGAAATGTCTTGGAATGGCCGAGTCAAAGCCCAGACCTCAATCCAATTGATAATCTGTGGTATGAATTAAAAATTGCTGTACACTAGCAGGAACACATCCAACTTGAAGGAGCTGTAGCAGTTTTGCCTTGAAAAGTGGGCCAAAATCCCAGTGGCTAGATGTGCCAAGCTTATAGAGACATATCCCAAGAGACTTGCAGCTGTAATTGCTGCAAAAGGTGGCTCTCCAAAGTATTGACTTTGGGGGGGTGAATAGTTTTGCACGCTCAAGTTTTCTGGGGATTTTGTCTGTTTTTTTGTCTTATTTCTTGTTTGTTTCACAGTAAAAAATATTTTGCATCTTCAAAGTGGTAGGCATGTTGTGTAAATCAAATGACACAAACCCCTCAAAAATCAATTTTAATTCCAGGTTGTAAGGCAACAAAATAGGAAAAATGCCAAGGGGGTGAATACTTTCGCAAGGCAAGGTATGAGGCCTAGGCCTACATGGTTTTAGAACATTGTGTGTCATCCAGCAAACAGCATCTAAGCGTTGTTCTGTGACAGTTAAACAATTAATGAACACTATGCCAGCTATTGATGCCAGATGCTCAGATCTGATAGTGATCCAATCATTAACATATTAGTACGCATCTTCCTTATACCAGGTAAGAACAGTCCAGGTCATCTCAATATGAACTGAAGGATTGGAATGCTGAGCCACAAAGTGGCAGCATTGTAAAATAATGTATGATCACCACTTTGGTATTTAGAAACACAAGTAAACGTGGTGTGTAGAACAATCCTCAGTTTGACTCATGCTGAGTAACAGAACCTTTCACCATTTCCTGACACTCCTTTTTGCACTGACACAATCTGTCCACGACATAGATATGCTTCCAACTACCTGGGGAAAGTATTTGCATCTTTTAGGCATGTTTCCAAGAAGTAAGATATTGCAAATATTCTCGTCTTTTTTGTGGTTAACGCAATATTGTCACCACTTCCTTCCTCGTGAACAGTTTTGCTAGATCCAAACATGTTCTTAAAACAGTTACAGCAAATACATTCCTTACAGAATCTTTTACCAACAGGTTTACATCTGATATGTTAATATACAGTATTCAATAATCTATCACACACTAAACACCACTATGGAAAACTTATGTTGAGGTTATGAGTTTAAAGAATGGGCAGGAACTGGAATTGGTTTGTCATTTCTGGGCAACGTCTAGAGGGTTTGGCTTTCCATTGTTTTGAGTGTCGACATTGAAAACAAATTCTCATGCTGTGACCATGTCTTATTGTATGAGTCCCTGGGAAGGATAGAATATAATGTCTTATTGTATGAGTCCCTGGGAAGGATAGAATATAATGTCTTATTGTATGAGTTCCTGGGAAGGATAAAATAACAATCATCATGGAATTGGAAATGGATCCTAATCTCACGTGGGGAAATGGATCCTAATCTCATCACCACGTGACACACAACTCAGTATTTTTCCGTTGTACAAACTAAATTGTAATAACTTATCCATTACAGATTATTTCATAAAGTGTCATTTTGACTTAAGCTCTTTCAGTTCCATTTACTTTTCTCTGGCTTTTTCTTGATGGAAAATATTATCGGTGTCTCTGACGAACATAATAGATAAGGCTTTTATACGGGGCAATAAAAGCTTGATTGAGAAAGTCATCGGACAAGTTAATCAATCACAGGAAGAACATACGCATTATGAATTCCTGAGTAATGCAATGAAAGTCACCTGACTCATAAAGCAAATTTTTTTTATTCTATAATATCATTCACAGTAAGGGAGGAGACTTCCTGTTTTACAGTCACAATAGATATGGTTTAGATGTAAGGTTCTGTATTTCCTTAGTCAACCTTGTGTTCTGTTTCGTTGTGTTTTTGAGCGTAGCCCTGTTTCTTTGTGTTCTTGAATGTAGCCCTGTCTTTCATTTTTGTTCATTGATTTCACCTGTGTTAGTTAGTCACCTGGTCTCATCAGCTCCTTATTTAGTTCAGTTCATTCTGTTTGTGCCTTTGTGAGGTATTGTTCGTTTTGACTCTACTAAGCCTTTTCCTAGCTTGTTTGTGAGAACCAGTTATAGCCTTCAGTCCTAGATTTGATTCACCTGCCTGTTTGCCTACCTGTGTATTGCCTGCCTGTGACCACGGTTCCTGCCTTCTGCAAAGGTGAAAGAAACACCTGCTGTGCTCTGCGTGTGAAGCTACACCTTTTTCTCCCTGAGAATTCATTACAGATGATCAATACAGGCAAATTAATATGCCTACCCTAAGACAAATAATTGATGGAAATGTATGAACAAGACTATGTATTTTGCCGCTAAAATATATGATAAAATAACACATCCCCCCTGCAGACCAGACACTGGTCTGTTGGGTAGGGAATTAGTATCTGTCTCAGGTAAATACATTTAAAAAAACTCCCGTCTCCCTGTAAAAAACAATATTAGTGAGCGATTAGGTGATTGTGTCATTATGATAAGAAATGCAAATGTTTATTTTAGGATTACATGATGTCACTTAAGGTCCTTTCATAATGTAAACCATATTGACCATGTGATGTTTCAAACTTCCATAACACAATCATTACTGCCCTCCTGTGGCTAACTGTAACTCTTCACATCCTCACTGGCACCTAGATTTAAACTATTATTTTGTGTCAAGACTATTTAAAATGTATTAAATATAATATAATCCTACCTTTAGCCTTTGTATAGGTAAGTAGATAGCCAATTCTATATTTTTAATGTCTCTGAAGGATGTTATATGTTATATGTTATATGACGACAATGACAAAAGAGTTAGCTAAAGTACATATCTGCGACTAAGGTAAAACAAAGTGGTCAGTTTGCCAAAGGAAACTTTCTGTTGTCATAGAGACTGTTGAATCACACTTGCGTAGGTCTGCACTTGTGCACAAGACACACAGCTGCTATCAGAGTAGCCAGGAAAAGCCAGCGCAGGACCTCATAACAAACAGGCAACAATGCCCATGCCCTGAAAAACAAACAAAAAGAGTTATGATTGAAAATCGCTCATTGAAAATGAAATTCCACATTACATACAGCAGTAGTCTAAAGATTTAATTCCCACAATAACATACACAGTACAATTGTTAAGAGTTCACAGTACATCTTCATCTATACACCTTCATCTATACCCAGTGGTGGAAAAAGTACCCAAATGGCATACTTGAGTAAAAGTATAGATACCTTAATATAAAGTTTTACTAGTCACCCAGTAAAATACTACTTGAGTAAAAGTCTGAAAGTATTTGGTTTTATATATACTTAAGTATCAAAAGTAAATGTAATTGCTAAAATATACTTAACTATCAAAAGTAACAATATAAATCATATAAAATTCCTTATATATCCTTTAAAATGTAGTGATAGCCAGCGGCACACTCCAACACTCAGACTCTTTTTTTTTTAATCATACGCTGACCAACTGGCAAGTGTCTTCACTGACATTTTCAACCTCTCCCTGTCCGACTCTGTAATACCAACATGTTTTAAGCAGACCACCACAGTCCCTGTGCTCATGAACACTAAGGTTACCTGCCTAAATGACTACCGACCCGTAGCACTCACAATTGTAGCCATGAAGTGCTTTGAAAGGCTGGTCATGGCTCACATCAACATCATCATCCCAGAAACCCTAGACCCACTCCAATTTGCATACTGCCCCAACAGATCCAATGATGATGCAATCTCTATTGCACTCCACACTGCCCTTTCACACCTGGACAAAAGGAACACCTATGTGAGAATGCTATTCATTGACGACAGCTCAGTGTTCAACACCATAGTGCCCTCAAAGCTCATCAATAAGCTAAGGACCCTGGGACTTAACACCTCCCTCTGCAACTGGATCCTGGACTTCCTGACGGGCTGCCACCAGGTGGCTTGGGTAGGTAACAACACATCCGCCATGCTGATCCTCAACACAGGGGCCCCTCAGGGGTGAGTGCTCAGCCCCCTCCTGTACTCCGTGTTCACTCATGACAGCACGGCCAGGCACGACTCCAACACCATTACATTTGCCGATGACACAACAGTGGTAGGCCTAATCACTGACAACGACAAGACAGCCTATAGGGAGGAGGTCAGAGACCTGGCCGTGTGGTGCCAGGACAACAACCTCTCCCTCAACGTGATCAAGACAAAGGAGATGATTGTGGACTACAGAAAAAAGAGGCCCGAGCACACCCCCATTCTCATTGACGGAGCTGCAGTGGAGCAGGTTGAGAGCTTCAAGTTCCTTGGTATCCACATCACCAACAAACTAACATGGTCCAAGCACACCAAGACAGTCCTGAAGAGGGCACGACAAAACCTATTCCTCCTCAGGAGACTGAAAAGATTTGGCATGTGTACTCAGATCCTCAAAAGGTTCTACAGCTGCACCATCGAGAGCATCCTGACTGGTTGCATCACTGCCTGGTATGGCAACTGCTCGGCCTCTGACCGCAAGGCACTACAGAGGGTAGACTCCTGAACATCTAGTCAAATGGCTACCCAAACTATTTGCAGTGCCCCCCCTCACCCCCTCCACTGCTACTCTGTTTTCATCTATGCATTGTCACTTTAATAACCACCTAAACTCAGCAACAACAAAAAAACATCCTCTCACTGTCAACTGCGTTTATTTTCAGCAAACTCAACATGTGTAAATATTTGTATGAAAATAACAGGAATCAACCACTGAGACATAAACTGAATAAGTTCCACAGACATGTGACTAACAGAAATGGAACAATGTGTCCCTGAACAAAGGGAGGGTCAAAATAAAAAGTAACAGTCAGTATTGTGTCTCCTCCTCATGGACTGCACCAGATTTGCCAGTTCTTGCTGTGAGATGTTACCCCACTTTTCCACCAAGGCACCTGCAAGTTCCAGGACATTTCTGGGGGGAATGGCCATTATCCCTGGTGAGACAAAACCACGACTCGTCAGTGAAGAGCGTTGTTGCCGGTGATGGCTGGTTAGAACCTGCCTACAACAGGCCTACAAGCCTTTTGTCCAGCCTCTCTCAGCCTATTGCGGACAGTCTGAGCACAGATGGAGGGATTGTGTGTTCTTGGTGTAACTCGGGCAGTTGTTGTTGCCATCCTGTGAGGGTGTTGTTACACGTGGTCTGCCACTGCGAGGACAATCAGCTGTCCGTCCTGTCTCCCTGTAGCGCAGTCTTAGGCGTCTCACAGTATGGACATTGCAATTTATTGCCCTGGCCACATCTGCAGTCGTCATGCCTCCTTGCAGCATGCCTAGGGCACGTTCACGCAGATGAGCAGGGACCCTGGGTATCTTTCTTTTGGTGTTTTTCTGAGTCAGTAGAAAGGCCTCTTTAGTGTCCTACGTTTTCCTAACTGTGACCTTAATTGCCTACCGCCTGTAAGCTGTTAGTGTCTTAATGACCGTTCCACAGGTGCATGTTCATTAATTGTTTATGGTTCATTGAAGAAGCATGGGAAACAGTGTTTAAACCTTTACAATGAAGATCTGTTATTTGGATTTTTATGAATTATCTTAGAAAGACAGGATCCTGAAAAGGGGAAGTTTCTTTTTTTGTTGAGTTACATGTACAGTCGTGGCCAAAGGTTTTGAGAATGACACAAATATTAATTTTCACCAAGTCTGCTGCCTCAGTTTGTATGATGGCAATTTGCATATACTCCAGAATGTTATGAAGAGTGATCAGATGAATTGCAATTAATTGCAAAATCCCTCTTTGCCATGCAAACATTTCCACTGCATTTCAGCCCTGCCACAAAAGGACCAGCTGACATGTCAGTGATTCTCTCATTAACACAGGTGTGAGTGTTGACGGGGACCAGGCTGGAGATCACTCTGTCATGCTGATTGAGTTCGAATAACAGACTGGGAGCTTCAAAAGGAGGGTGGTGCTTGGAATCATTGGTCTTCCTCTGTCAACCATGGTTACCTGCAAGGAAACACGTGCTGTCATCATCGCTTTGCACAAGAAGGGCTTCACAGGCAAGGATCCTGCTGCCAGTAAGATTGCACCTAAATCAACCATTTATCGGATCATCAAGAACTTCAAGGAGAGCGGTTCAATTGTTGTGAAGAAGGCTTCAGGGCGCCCAAGAAAGTCCAGCAAGTGCCAGGACTGTCTCCTAAAGTGATTCAGCTGCAGGAACGGGGCACCACCAGTACAGAGCTTGCTCAGGAATGGTAGCAGGCAGATATGAGTGCATCTGCACACACAGTGAGGCAAAGACTTTTGGAGGATGGCCTGGTGTCAAAGAAGAGCAGCAAAGATGCCACTTCCCTCCAGGAAAAACATGGACTGCTGAGGACTGGGGTAAAGTAATTTTCTCTGATGAATCCCCTTTCCGATTGTTTGGGGCATCCGGAAAAAAGCTTGTCCGGAGAAGACAAGGTGATCGCTACCATCAGTCCTGTGTCATGCCAACAGTAAAGGATCCTGAGACCATTCATGTGTGGGGTTGCTTCTCAGCCAAGGGAGTGGGCTCACTCACAATTTTGCCTAAGAACACAGCCATGAATAAAGAATGGTACCAACACATCATCTGAGAGCAACTTCTCCCAACCTTCCAAGAACAGTTTGGTGATGAACAATGCCTTTTCCAGCATGATGGAGCACCTTGCCATAAGGCAAAAGTGAAAACTAAGTGGCTCGGGGAACAAAACATCACTATTTTGGGTCCATGGCCAGGAAACTCCCTACACCTTAATCCCATTGAGAACTTGTGGTCAATCCTCAAGAAGCGGGTGGACAAACAAAATAAAATTCTAACAAACTCCAAGCATTGATTATGCAAGCAAGAATGGGCTGCCTGCCATCAGTCAGGATGTGGCCCAGAAGTTAATTGACAGCATGCCAGGGCAGATTGCAGAGGTCTTGAAAAAGAAGGGTCAACACTGCAAATATTGACTCTTTGCATCAACTTCATGTAATTGTCAATAAAAGCCTTTGACACTTATGAAATGCTTGTAATTATACTTCAGTATTCCATAGTAACATCTGACAAAAAATATCTAAAGACCCTGAGGCAGCAGACTTTGTGAAAATTAATATGTGTGTCATTCTCAATACTTTTGGCCACGACTTTACATACTACGTCAACTAACCAGTGCCCCCGCACATTGACTCTGTATCGGTACCCCCATTCACAGTGCCTTGAGAAAATATTCACCCCTTTGGCATTTTTCCTATTTTGTTGCCTTAAAACCTGGAATTAAAATATATGTTTTGTGGGTTTGTGTCATTTGATTTACACAACATGCCTACCACTTTTAAGATGCAAAATAGTTTTTATTGTGAAATAAGACAAAAAAAAGCAGGAAACTTGAGCATGCATAACTATTCACCTCAAAGTCAATACTTTGTAGAGCCACCTTTTGCAGAAATTGCAGCTGCAGGTCTCTTGGGATATGTCTCTATAAGCTTGGTACATCAAGCCACTTGGATTTTTGCCCATTCTTCAAGGCAAAACTGCTCTAACTCCTTAAAGTTGGATTGGTTCCTGCTGGTGTACAGCAATCTTTAAGTCATACCACAGATTCTCAATTAGATTGAAGTCTGGGCTTTGACTCGACAATTCCAAGACATTTTAATGTTTCCCCTTTAAACCACTCGAGTGTTGCTTTAGCAGTATGTTTAGGGTCATTGTCCTGCTGGAAGGTGAACCTCTCAAATTTCTGGAAGACTGAAACAGGTTTCCCTCAAGAATTTCCCTGCATTTAGCGCCATCCATCATTCCTTCAATTCTGACCAGTTTCCCAGTCTCTGCCGATGAAAAACATCCCCACAGCATGATACTGCCACCACCATGCTGGGGATTGTGTTCTCGGGGTGATGAGAGGTGTTGGGTTTGTGCCAGACATAGCGTTTTCCTTGATGGCCAAAAATCTCAGTTTTAGTCTCATCTGACTAGAGTACCTTCTTCCATATGTTTGGGGAGTCTCCCACATGCCTTTTGGCAAACACCAAACGTGTTTGCTTATTTATTCTATAAGCAATGGCTTTTTTTCTGGCCACTCTTCCGTAAAACCCAGCTCTGTGGAGTGTACGACTTAAAGTGGTCCTATGGACAGATACTCCGATCTCCGCTGTGGAGCTTTGCAGCTCCTTCAGGGTTATCGTTGGTCTCTTTGTTGCCTCTCTGATTAATGTCTTCCTTGCCTGGTCAGTGAGTTTTGGTGGGCGGCCCTCTCTTGGCAGGTTTGCTGTGGTGCCATATTCTTTCCATTTTTTAATAATGTATTTAATGGTCCTCCATGGGACGTTCAACGTTTCTGATATTTTTTTATAACCGAACCCTGATCTGTACTTCTCCACAACTTTGTCCCTGACCTGTTTGAGGAGCTCCTTGGTCTTCATGGTGCCATGGTGCACACCTTGCTTAATGGTTTTGTAGACTCTGGGGCCTTTCAGAACAGGTGTATATATACTGAGATCATATGACAGATCATGTGATACTTTGATTGCACAGAGTTTGACTTTATTTAACTAAATATGTGACTTCTGAAGGTAATTGGTTGCACCAGATCTTATTTAGGGGCTTCATAGCAAAGGGGGTGAATACATACAGTGGGGAGAACAATTATTTTATACGCTGACGATTTTGCAGGTTTCCCTACTTACAAAGCATGTAGAGGTCTGTAATTTTTATCATAGGTACACTTCAACTGCGAGAGATGGAATCTAAAACAAAAATCCAGAAAATCACATTGTATGATTTTTAAGTAATTAATTTGCATTTTATTGCATGACATAAGTATTTGATACATCAGAAAAGCAGAACTTAATATTTGGTACAGAAACCTTTGTTTGCAATTACAGAGATCATACGTTTCCTGTAGTTCTTGACCAGGTTTGCACACACTGCAGCAGGGATTTTGGCCCACTCCTCCATACAGACCTTCTCTAGACCTTTCAGGTTTCGGGGCTGTCACTGGGCAATACGGACTTTCAGCTCCCTCCAAAGATTTTCTATTGGGTTCAGGTCTGGAGACTGGCTAGGCCACTCCAGGACCTTGAGATGCTTCTTACAGAGCCACTTCTTAGTTGCCCTGGCTGTGTGTTTCGGGTCGTTGTCATCCTGGAAGACCCAGCCACGACCCATCTTCAGTGCTCTTACTGAGGGAAGGAGGTTGTTGGCCAAGATCTCGCGATACATGGCCCCATCCATCCTCCCCTCAATATGGTGCAGTCTTCCTGTCCCGTTTGCAGAAAAGCATCCCTAAAGAATGATGTTTCCACCTCCATGCTTCACGGTTGGGATGGTGTTCTTGGGGTTGTACTCATCCTTCTTCTTCCTCCAAACACGGCGAGTAGAGTTTAGACCAAAAAGCTCTCTTTTTGTCTCATCAGACCACATGACCTTCTCCCATTCCTCCTCTGGATCATCCAGATGGTCATTGGCAAACTTCAGACGGGCCTGGACATGCGCTGGCTTGAGCAGGGGGACCTTGCGTGCACTGCAGGATTTTAATCCATGACGGCGTAGTGTGTTACTAATGGTTTTCTTTGAGACTGTGGTCCCAGCTCTCTTCAGGTCATTGACCAGGTCCTGCCGTGTAGTTCTGGACTGATCCCTCACCTTCCTCATGATCATTGATGCCCCACAAGGTGAGATCTTGCATGGAGCCCCAGACCGAGGGTGATTGACCGTCATCTTGAACTTCTTCCATTTTCTAATAATTGCGCCAACAGTTGTTGCCTTCTCACCAAGCTGCTTGCCTATTGTCCTGTAGCCCATCCCAGCCTTGTGCAGGTCTACAATTTTATCCCTGATGTCCTTACACCCTCTCTGGTCTTGGCCATTGTGGAGAGGTTGGAGTCTGTTTGATTGAGTGTGTGGACAGGTGTCCTTTATACAAGTAACAAGTTCAAACAGGTGCAGTTAATACAGGTAATGAGTGGAGAACAGGAGGGCTTCTTAAAGAAAAACTAACAGGTCTGTGAGAGCCGGAATTCTTACTGGTTGGTAGGTGATCAAATACTTATGTCATGCAATAAAATGCAAATTAATTACTTAAAAATCATTCAATGTGATTTTCTGGATTTTTGTTTTAGATTCCGTCTCTCACAGTTGAAGTGTACCTATGATAAAAAAAAATGACAGACCTCTACATGCTTTGTAAGTAGGAAAACCTGCAAAATCGTCAGTGTATTGAATACTTGTTCTCCCCACTGTATGCACACACCTGTAATGAACACGATGGGAGACAGAGAGCTGGTTTCAAGTGCAGGGCGCAACAGGTGATTATTTGTAAAGGACCACAGGAGGAGGCAGGTAGCTGGGTCCAAGGGCAGGAAGAAGGTCAGACACAGGGGGTCCAAAAAGGCAACAGTACAGGCAGGAAAAAGGATAATAACGTTGTCCGTGAGATCAGAATATAGGTTGATAACAGGAAATCCGATCCGGCTACAGTACCGGTAGTGAATAGGCAAAAGGGCATTGTTAGTGAGGCAGGCAAAAACTATCATACACGGGAGGAGTAACTCACGGGGAAAAACAGCCCCCCGAAAAATAAGTGTGTCAAAAAACAAACAATACCTCACAGTGATGGGGTGCAAAGAACTGAACTAAATAGTGTGTGATAATGACATACAGATATGTGAACAGGTGATTAGAATTCAGGGGATTGGGATTTGGAGAGTATACTGCATTCAGGGGATCTATGTGTTTGAGAGTGTGAGCTGGAAAGTGGGCTGGAAAGTGAGCTGCGTTCAGGGGATCTATGTGTTTGAGGGTGTGAGTTGGAAGCAGATGCTGTTCTTTGAAAAACTCATTTTTGTGCAATTTCTAGCTAGCTACTATTTGAAACTGTGACATGTGTCAGACGGTTTTCACTGTCTGTCCTCATGCATTTGTTATTTATGTGTGCCTACAAAATAAGTGTCCCACAAGCGGTGGGAGTTAAATCATTACACGAAGAGATTATTCATTGGGATTTTAATTTGAATAACAAATACATTTTTTCAAAACTTTACTATCGCAAATTCTATATGTGATCTGAGCATTATTCCACAGGCTCTATTGAATCAGGTCGCAGGCAGCATATGGCCCCCGGGTCGGTCTTTGCCCAGGCCTGGTCTACACCTCTGCAATCTTTCACAGCACTGTGCCTCTCTGGAAACATTCACTACACTGCAATCAAACAACGTACCACATTTGACCACTGCAAGGGGAAGTCTAACTGCACATGACATGTTAGTTTTAATGCTACATGCACAAGTACAGTGAAATGCCTATCTTGCTAGCTTTAACCTCAACAATGCAGTAATCAATAACAATGTAATACTAAAAATAACAAAAACGCACAAGATATAAAAACAAGAACACGATAAAGTAAGCATACTATATACAGGGTCAGTTCCAGTACCATATGTACAATGTCCAGGCTCCTGGATCGATAGCGATTGATACAGTATGTATAGGGGTAAGGTGACTAGGCGTCAGGGTATATGATAATCAGAGTAGCAGCAGCAAAAATTATGATTGTATGTGAGTGGGTGTGTTTCAATTCAGTATTAATGTATGTGCATATTATGTGTTTGAGCAAATGATGGAGTGAGTGTTTTGTATGTGTGTTGGAGTATCAGTGTGTGTGGTGTATAGGGCCCGGTGAGTGTGCATAGTTAACACAGACAACCACAGCCACACCCCTCAAGTACTGGCAAAATTACAGACATATCACCCGTTATTCTGGACCAATGATTGTCTGCTCTGGAACAATGATTGTATGAATGGACAAAGCTATCGATCACATGACACCATTCATTCCTACAGTACTTTCGGAAAGTATTCAGACCCCTTGAATACTTCCACATTTTTTTACAGCCTTGTTCTAAAATGTATTCAATTGTCAATCTACACACACTACCTCATAATGGCAAAGCAAAAACGGGTTTTTAGAAATGCTTCAGTTTAGGGATTGTGCCAGGTTTCTTCCACATGTGACATTTGGCATTCAGGCCAAGGAGTTCAATCTTGGTTTCATAAGATCAGAGCTTGCTCTTGTTTCCCATGGTCTGAGAGTCCTTTAGGTGCCTTTTGGCAAACTCCAAGCGAGCTGTCATGTGCCTTTTACTGAGGAGTAGCTTCGGTCTGGCCACTCTACCATAAAAGCCTGATTGGTGGAGTGTTGCAGAGATAGTTGTCTTTCTGGAAGTTTCTACCATCTCCACAGAGGAATACATTTGCCAAATGTTGCTTTGTCATTATGGGATATTGTGTGTAGATTGATGGGGGAAATGTTTTATTTAATCCATTTTAGAAAAATGCTGTAACGTAACAAAATGTGGAAAAAGAGAAGGGGTCTGAATAATTTCCAAATGCACTGTGAATACAATAGTGCATTGATGCCATATTAAGACAGTTAAGATGGCGTTTAATGGAGACATGCACAGTTTGAGCTACTCGACGACATACAGTGCCTTGCGAAAGTATTCGGCCCCCTTGAACTTTGCGACCTTTTGCCACATTTCAGGCTTCAAACATAAAGATATAAAACTGTATTTTTTTGTGAAGAATCAACAACAAGTGGGACACAATCATGAAGTGGAACGACATTTATTGGATATTTCAAACTTTTTTAACAAATCAAAAACTGAAAAATTGGGCGTGCAAAATTATTCAGCCCCCTTAAGTTAATACTTTGTAGCGCCACCTTTTGCTGCGATTACAGCTGTAAGTCGCTTGGGGTATGTCTCTATCAGTTTTGCACATCGAGAGACTGAATTTTTTTTCCCATTCCTCCTTGCAAAACAGCTCGAGCTCAGTGAGGTTGGATGGAGAGCATTTGTGAACAGCAGTTTTCAGTTCTTTCCACAGATTCTCGATTGGATTCAGGTCTGGACCTTGACTTGGCCATTCTAACACCTGGATATGTTTATTTTTGAACCATTGCTTTATGTTTTGGATCATTGTCTTGTTGGAAGACAAATCTCCGTCCCAGTCTCAGGTCTTTTGCAGACTCCATCAGGTTTTCTTCCAGAATGGTCCTGTATTTGGCTCCATCCATCTTCCCATCAATTTTAACCACCTTCCCTGTCCCTGCTGAAGAAAAGCAGGCCCAAACCATGATGCTGCCACCACCATGTTTGACAGTGGGGATGGTGTGTTCAGGGTGATGAGCTGTGTTGCTTTTACGCCAAACATAACGTTTTGCATTGTTGCCAAAAGTTCAATTTTGGTTTCATCTGACCAGAGCACCTTCTTCCACATGTTTGGTGTGTCTCCCAGGTGGCTTGTGGCAAACTTTAAACAACACTTTTTATGGATATCTTTAAGAAATGGCTTTCTTCTTGCCACTCTTCCATAAAGGCCAGATTTGTGCAATATACGACTGATTGTTGTCCTATGGACAGAGTCTCCCACCTCAGCTGTAGATCTCTGCAGTTCATCCAGAGTGATCATGGGCCTCTTGGCTGCATCTCTGATCAGTCTTCTCCTTGTATGAGCTGAAAGTTTAGAGGGACGGCCAGGTCTTGGTAGATTTGCAGTGGTCTGATACTCCTTCCATTTCAATATTATCGCTTGCACAGTGCTCCTTGGGATGTTTAAAGCTTGGGAAATCTTTTTGTATCCAAATCCAGCTTTAAACTTCTTCACAACAGTATCTCGGACCTGCCTGGTGTGTTCCTTGTTCTTCATGATGCTCTCTGCGCTTTTAACGGACCTCTGAGACTATCACAGTGCAGGTGCATTTATACGGAGACTTGATTACACACAGGTGGATTGTATTTATCATCATTAGTCATTTAGGTCAACATTGGATCATTCAGAGATCCTCACTGAACTTCTGGAGAGAGTTTGCTGCACTGAAAGTAAAGGGGCTGAATAATTTTGCACGCCCAATTTTTCAGTTTTTGATAAAAAAGTTTGAAATATCCAATAAATGTCGTTCCACTTCATGATTGTGTCCCACTTGTTGTTGATTCTTCACAAAAAAATACAGTTTTATATCTTTATGTTTGAAGCCTGAAATGTGGCAAAAGGTCGCAAAGTTCAAGGGGGCCGAATACTTTCGCAAGGCACTGTAGTTCAGTTGCCAACTTTACATGAGCTTGTAGCCTTTTTTGAGGTGAAGTATAGTGTCCATTTATCAAGTTGTTTAGCTAGCTTCATTCAGCACCAAATTATGTAGACATGCTGAATTGTACAGAGCTTACCCCAGGCTTACCTCCACAACATGTTAAGGCAATGCACATACACAAAATATGAAATTGTCTCAATGCAACGAATGAAGCTAGGCAAAGCAGCAAGGCCTATGTTGACCCTATCCATCAACAGCCAATTTCTGTACTGAATGAAATATTACCACTACCTTTTTAAAACCATGTCTATTTATATTTCCATAATAAAAAGCATGAGCTTGATTTAGTGTAGAGAAAATGATTTAGTGTAGAGGTGCTGACTAACGGCGAACAAACTGTAACCTATAATAATATATACTGTATATATATATAAACTTCTATATATATAAACTTCCAGTAATTTATTGGGTAAAACACCAACTCTTTTATTTATATATATTTTTGTTGTTGTTGTATTTTACCCCCAATGGACTCAGGCGTCCTCTGAAACATGACCCGCCAAACTGCTCTTCTTAACACCCACCCACTTAACCCGGAAGCCAGCCAAAACACCATTCAACTGATGACCAAGGTCAGGCGTCCGGCCGTCCCAAGGAGTCACTAGAGCGCAATGAGCCAAGTAAAACCCCCCCGGCCAAACCCTCCCTTAACACAGATGACGCTGGGCCAATTATGTGCCGCCCTATGGGACTCCCGATCACAGCCGCATGGATCGAACCCAGGTCTGTAGTAGCACCTCTAGCACTGCGATGCAGTGCCTTAGACCGCTACGCCACTCGAGAGGTCCTTATCTTTATTTCCCAAACACATTTCAACCCAATCACAATCACTTTTTGGTATTTGAATAATTTTAGGCACATTTTAACAGGCTCAACACCTAACAAACACTTGCCATTGGCTCAACAATTGGCTCAACTTACCCCAAGGCAAACACTTTGACTGTATTAGCCGACACAGGACACAGCTACAACGATGCCCTTTCATTCTAGGTTTAGGACCTCATATTGATGCTTATAGAGACCCAAACTGATGTATAGAACCATCTTAAAATGATCTACTTTGGTTTAGATACAAGCACCATGAAACCTCTAACACAATAAATTCATTTCATTTGGTAAAAATCTATTTTTTGGACCCAACTTGATTACCACTTTTTCCATGTTGTTTCTTCCTTCACAAACTCCATGAAATGATGACCTCTTTCTAAGTATTTGGTCAAATGGTACATTTTCTGTATGGTTTCCTAGAAACAAGGGTGGCTTAACTTGCCCATTTTTCCACCCCTTACCCCTTACCCCTCTCTCCCCTATATAGTAGTAGTCTTCAGATCTCATTTCTACAGCAGCATACACAGTACAGTTTAAGAGTGCACAGTACATCCTGTACTTGAAAGTGAACAACTAAAATATATGCAACCTCTTAACAGCGCTACTGCACTGTGCCTCTTAATGCAAACCTTTGCTACACTGCCACCAAACAACAGACATATACAGTATATCACAAAAGTGATTGCACCCCTCAAATTTTTGTAAATATTTGAGTATATCTGAGCTGCAGCACGGTGGCCAAGACCATATAGCGGTTTAACTGGACAGGTTCCACTCAGAACAGGCCTCGCCATGGTCGACCAAAGAAGTTGAGTGCACATGCTCAGCGTCATATCCAGAGGTTGTCTTTGGGAAATAGACGTATGAGTGCTGCCATCATTGCTGCAGAGGTTGAAGGGGTGGGTGGTCAGCCTGTCAGTGCTCAGACCATATGCCATACACTGCATCAAATTGGTCTGCATGGCTGTCGTCCCAGAAGGAAGCCTCTTCTAAAGATGATGCACAAGAAAGCCCGCAAACAGTTTGCTGAAGACAAGCAGACTAAAGACATGGATTACTGGAACCATGTCCTGTGGTCTGATGAGACCAAGATAAACTTATTTGGTTCAGATGGTGTCAAGCGTGTGTGGCGGCAACCAGGTGAGGAGTACAAAGACAAGTGTGTCTTGCCTACAGTCAAGCATGGTGGTGGAAGTGGCATGGTCGGGCTGCATGAGTGCTGCCGGCACTGGGGAGCTACAGTTCATTGAGGGAACCATGAATGCCAACATGTACTGTGACATACTGAAGCAGAGCATGATCCCCCTCCCTTCGGAGACTGGGCTGCAGGGAAGTATTCCAACATGATAACAACCCCAAACACACCTCCAAGACGATCAGTGCCTTGCTAAAGAAGCTGAGGGTAAAGGTGATGGACTGGCCAAGCATGTCTCCAGACCTAAACCCTATTGAGCATCAAACGGAAGGTGGAGGAGTGCAAGGTCTCTAACATCCACCAGCTCCGTGATTTCGTCATGGAGGAGTGGAAGAGGACTCCAGTGGCAACCTGTGATGCTCTGGTGAACTCCATGCCCAATAAGTTTAAGGCAGTGCTAGAAAATGATGGTGGCCACACAAAATATTGACACTTTGGGCACAATTTGGACATTTTCACTTAGGGGTGTACTCACTTCTGTTGCCAGCGGTTTAGACATTAATGGCTGTGTATTGAGTTATTTTGAGGGGACAGCAAATTTGAAGTGTTATACAAGCTGTACACTCACTACTTTACATTGTAGCAAAGTGTCATTTCTTCAGTGTTGTCACATGAAAAGATATACTCAAATATTTACAAAAATGTGAGGGGTGTACTCACTTTTGTGATATACTGTACATAACATGCTGACAGATTGATCACATCAAAGGAAGTCTAGCTGCACTGGTTCTTCAAGACATGTCACATTATGTTACTGGGTAACAGGCTTCAGCTCAAGGTGTGCTAATGTGGATCTGGTGGAAATAGATACACAGAGGTTACACAGAGGTTACATAGAGGTGACACGGTTCTGACCTACTGTAATGCCAATCCTGGTGTGTTTGATTGATTGTTGAGGACAGGTTGCTGTTGGTTCCAGGTTGATAGGGTTCTTCTGTCAGATGGCCAGTAGAACGCAGAGGTGTGGCTGTGCTTGTCTTCAATCTGTCACTACAGTCATAGCTTCTCTGGCCTGGTGGTGTTAAAGTACATATGCATGGATTGGAAATAGTTATTATACTTTACTTTACATTTTATTGTAATGAGAAGCTACATGTTTAGGATAAATTAACTTGGGTGTCTACTTAGTATGTAGTTTTGCTGATGTGTTTTAGTTTTGCTGATTTAATTTGTTCCTACTTAATCAACTACATTCAAAATAATTTTTTTAGCACTTACCCTCCATAGCAAAACGATAGATGCAGTCCTCCTCAGAGGGCTTCAGAACCTGCACCGAAACCATCCCACTATGCTGGCTGCTCACATCGTTGCTGGCACTGCAGTAGTACTGGCTGTCTTCTTCCACAATGCCACAGTGTAGGTGCAGGTCTGCTGAGCTCTGAAACTGGATGTCCTGGGGTTGGGTGGATTGGTACCAGGTGTACTGGACACTTGTGCCCTTTGCACTAGCACAGTGCACTGTCACAGGCTGGCCCCAGCAAGTGTCTCCCATTGAACTCAGGGGCCATACCATGGGTTTGGACACTGCCACTGGGAGAGAGAGATGTTATTTGGATAATGCAAAAGAAAAGGGGAAGGGGAAACTGCCAGTAAAAGTAAAGAGCAAAAATAATCTTACCAAATGTCACAATTAGATTGATGGAAGTCATGATATCAGCATGGATTTTATCAATCCCAACCCAGTACACTCCAGTATCCTCTAACTTGAGATCTGTCATGATGATGAACAACCCCCTTCGCTGTGCATCTATGATCTGAGACCTGTGTCTGAGCTCTCTGTTGGTGAGGTGATCCGAGTCCATTAGAATAACACAGGTCGACCTAGACTCCCCACGACACCAGTACTTCTTACTGAAGAGGTACCGGTTTGTTTGGTACTGGCAGAGCAGACTGAATCCACTCCCAACATTGGCCTGGATTACTGTTTTGTCACACTGAAGCTGGACACTTGCTGGGAAAAGAAACACAACAAATAGTTAGATAAATCATCATTGTTGGTCAACAGCCCTTTCAGACCTACAGAATGTCTTTTTAAATATGTTCTGCAGGTTGAAAATAGCATTTCCTGTGTGCTGATGTACCCTGAATAGTATTCTGTATGCAGTAAATGGTCCTCATCAGTGGTGTAAGAAAATATACTGTGCAGGTACATATCTACTTCATATACAGTATATACAGTACCAGTCAAAAGTTTGGACACAACTCCTCATTCAACGGGTTTTCTTTATGTTAGGAATTATATGAATAATGACTAAACAATATCTACATTTGAAACAACTAATGAAACTTACTCTGTTTTAGTATATCTGATTAACAATATTAATTCATGAGGAAGGGATTGTGGAGCATGTAACAGGGGGTAATTAAATAAAATAAATACCATTTCAGCCAGGTTGGAGAAGACTGGAAGTGTGGGTTTTTAAGTAAGCAGAAAGGGTCGTTAACCTATGGTTGAACCGACTCAACTTAGCTCTGGAATGTTTAGATAAGGCAGAGTGTGTTTTCTCAGGTTTTCCATTAGCTGGAACTGTCTGCTGAATGGTGACGTCATATTTTGCATATAAACTGTTGTTCGTGGTTACATGGCAACGCGCTCCGAGAATAAATACTATTATCTAATTTTGATAAGACTGGTCTCTGTCTATTTTATGCAAATAGGAATCATACAAATTCTTATAAAATAGACTGTATAATTAATAGGA